>NW_016107931.1:868392-895107 GCF_001604975.1 Cebus imitator | reverse complement strand
AAAAAAAAAAAGTAATAATAAGTTTTCTGGAGGGACAAATAGAGGCATTTGCAATAGTTCAGCTATCTGGAGAGATGATTGTGTTTGACATTGGCAGCAAAGAAGGAGAAAATTAAACCACAGAGACCCCACCCTGCCAATATCTAGAAGCTGGGAGAGAAAAAACGAAAGTTTTCCAAGGAGCCTGAAACACTAGAAGAACCAGAAGATTCTGGAGCTATGAAATTTAAGAGAGGGGTTTTGAGAAGGAAGAAGTGGTCAACTGTAGCTTAGGAAGTAATGAAGAGGAGGCTGTTTGTGAAGAGGGCAGCCTTCTGTTACAGGGAGCAGAGAAATGGAGCTATAGTTGGGAGAAGATAAAGGGACACGGAAGTGACTGTAGAACATTTCTAGCTTCCTGTTGCACCTAAAATAATCCAAGAAGGCTGTGTTCTTAACCTGACATACAATTTCCTTCATTTTGTGACCCCTTACGTTAGTCAGCATCCCGGCAGGAAACACTGGTGTACGGAGGGTAGCCAGACACCCCGCAGTGAGGAGGCAGTTTACTTCAGTGCAGGCGGGGTGAGGAAACCAACAGCATCTGGGGAAGCATTCAGGGGTTAGCCTCAGGGTGAGACATTGCCACCTGAAGCCTGAAGAGGCAAGGGAAGGAACTTAGAAGGGGAGCTGCCCGACACCAGCAGTGGCCGCAGAGGACCCAATGCCAGAAGCATGTGACAAAGCAGGCTTGCGGGGGAAGAAGTACCGTGACCTCTCTTTCTTCCATCTTCGGAGCCCCTCATAAAATTAGCAGAACCCTCTGGAAGCCAGGAGCTATGAGAATGCAGGTCATGGGGCCCTTAGAGGACAGAAGGGCATAGGGCAGGACGGAGGATAGCGAACAGATTGCACTGGCAAATAACCAGCAGGTCCATGCCCACTTCCCAGGCTCATCTCTGCCCAGCGCCCCACCTCCAGCCTCTGGGGCCTTCTTTCAGGTTCCAGAGCATACCAAGCTGCATTCTTCCCAAGGCCGTGGTGCAGGCTGGTCTCTCTATCTGGAACGTTCTTTACCTCATTAACTCAAAATCATCTTTCCATTTTCATCTTAAGCATCACTTTCTCACATAGGCCTTTCCTGGGCCATGCCCCTCCCCAATCTACATGAAATATCATGTTACAGTCCCTCACAGCACCTTGTTCTTTTCTTCCTTAGCATTTATCATGGTTTGCAGTGATAGATTTATCATGGCATTATTCATTTAATATCCATCTCCTCTGTTAGACTGTAAACTCCATAAGAACAGGAATTATGTGTTTTTCACAGAACAATTGTTAGCAATGGGCAAGTGCCCAAACATGTATATTTACTGCAACACTTAATGAACCTGCTCTAACATTCTCTCCCACATTGCTGAGATCTCTGGATACAAACAGTTTAGCAGTAATGGATCTTTATTACTCCCTGTTATGCCCCAGGTGCTATACTAGATATTTATGTTGTCTCATTCACTCCTCACAACAATCCAATGGACAGGGACTCTTATTATCCCCATTTTTTCAATGAGGGAACTGAGACCTGAAAGGCCAAGTTATTTGGCCAAGGTCACACAGCCCTGTGGTAGAGCCTGGGTTTGAACCAAGGTCCTGCGGACACCAAAGCTAGTGTTCCGAACTGCCCCCCACCCCCCACACTGCACTGCCGCCTTAAATATCTTGCTGTGGTTTGGGTTTGCTTTTATGTCTATTTTCCATATTAGACTATGTGGGGACCCACTCAGCCCCCCATAGTTGGTACAAAGAATATTTTAAGCTGAAGACATTTGAGATTCAACAGACGCAGAAAGAAGCCTTCTTGGAGCTTCCCTTGTCTGACTCAAGGCAGAAACTGCTTCTATGCACGTTGCACATATAAATGAATTCTTCCTTGCTAATTGGTTGTTTGTCTGAGTAATGAAGACTGCCAAAAATTCTATTTCTGAGGCAGCTTCTACCTCCAGAAGAGAGACCAAGAGTAAGTCTACCAGAAAGCCCTTCTCTGGGAAGTTTTATGGCCCTAAAGAAGACAGAAAGATTATTCATATCTATATAGAAAAGCACGACTGGATGTGGTGGCTCACATCTGTAATCCCAGCACTTTGAGAGACTGAGGCAGCCCAGGAGTTCAAGACCAGCCTGGGCAGCACAGTGAGAGCTGAACATAATGAGAACTTATCTCTACAAATATATATATATATATAATGTATATATTTGTCTCTACAAAAAAAATATATAGAGATATATATTTAAAGAAAAACATGATCACCAACTTTCTTATCTCCCATTTGTTCTCCAAAAAACCTCTATGTCTTTCCTAGGGAAACCTACTTGTTCTTCCCGTAGGAATCTTTCATCCCTGCTCCTCTTCCCCTACTAAATTAGGTATCTGAGCTTCAATTCTAACCACCCTTTGAGTTACTCGAGTTATTCATCACTGAGCGCTCCCTCTTGCATGCACATTGTACACATACATGGATTCTTTCCTGCTAATCTGTTGTTTGTCAGTTAAATTCACAGGCCCCAGATAGGACATAAACATCAGAGGGCAGAGGAAAAGCTTTTCCTTTCCTACAACTATAAGTTCCTTGGGTAACAAGTGTTAGTTATCTATTTAACCCCAAAACACACTGCAAGTGCCCAATAAGTGTGAAGTATTGACTCTTTCCCACCAACAGAGTATTCCTATGGGACTGACCTGCCCACCCCACCCAAGTCTTTAGCCTCACACATTCTGCTTACTAAAGAGCAGTGGTCTGTGCATCAGGCTCTTTTGAGCTCCAATTTAGTAAACTCTTTCTCTAGAGCACAGTTCTTTCATTATTTATTTATTTATTTTTAAATATTGTTTTTCAAAGAAATTGTTGTTTTTGTTTTTGTTTTTGTTTTTGAGACAGGGTCTTACTCTGTCGCCCAGACTGGAGTGCAGTGGTGCGATCACAGCTCACTGCAGGCTCCATCTTTCCAGGCTCAAGCAATCCTCCCACCGCAGCCCCCTGTGTAGCTGGGCCTACAGGCATGAGCCCCCAGGCCCAGCTAATTTTTTTTTTTTTTTTTGAGACAGAGTCTTGCTCTGTCACTTAGTCTGGAGTGCAGTGGCACAATCTCAACTCACTGCCACCTCCACCTCCCAGGTTCAAGCTATTCTCGTGCCTCAGTCTCCCGAGTAACCGGGAACTACAGGCGTGTACCACCACGCCCAGCTAATTTTTATAATTTTAGCAGAGACAGGGTTTCATCATGTTGGCCAGGCTGGTCTTGAACTCCTGACCTCAAGTGATCCACCCACTTCGGCCTCCCAAAGTGTTAGATTATAGGTGTAAGCCACGACATCCGGCCTCCCCTATCATAGTCTTTTCTGTTTTGCTCTTCCCAATCCAGCTACTTTTGTGGAATTCCAAGAGCTAGGAAGGACCTGTGTCATCTAGCCCAGGGCACCACAAACCCTGGCAAAATCACTTAGATGGTTTATTCAAAATACAATTCCTAGACCCCACCTTACATTTAACAACCCTGGCAAAATCACTTAGATGGTTTATTCAAAATACAATTCCTAGACCCCACCTTACATTTAACAGTTGTAAACAACTCTTGCTTTTGTCTGCCAGGGCATGACTCTCTTCAGAGTTCCTCGAGAAGTCTTCTTTCCCCATTCCACGTAGTTCACTAGTGCTACCAAGTCTGTAAGGCAGGAGTCTTTAGAGGTGACAGGCCCTAAGATAGGCACATAGTCCAAACTGGGCCTATCAGAATTATCCTCTGAGGTGTTAGAGTCAGTGGAGGAAAGTCCAAAATGCTTCTCCCTTCTTGGATGCCTAACAGAAAATGTGGTTGTGGCCGGGTGCTGTGAATCATGCCTGTAATCCCAGCACTTTGGGAGGCTGAGTTGGGTGGATTACCTGAGGTCAAGAGTTCAAGACCAGCCTGGCCAACATGGTGCAACCCCCACCTCTACTAAAAATACAAAAAAATTAGCCCTGTGTGGTGCCGTGTGCCTGTAGTTCCAGCTACTTGGGAGACTGAGGTAAGAGACTCACTTGAACCCAGGAAGCGGAGGTTGCAGTGAGCCAAGATCACGTGATTGCAATTCAGCATGGGCAACAGAGTGAGACTCGGTATTGAAATGTGGTTTCTATTCCCTACAAGGTGGTAGCCCTATTTCTTGCCAACTAGGAGAAACCTGTCTGCAAGAAGGAAAAATTAGAAACAGAGAGCTCTGATAAATTTGCTAAGTTCCTGAGGCAAACTCTCCAGTCTCCTGTGTTCATAAATTCCCTTGCCTTCTTAAGCTAGTTTTTTTTGTTGCTGCTTTTTCTTTTGTTTTTGATACAGAATCGTGCTCTGTCGTTTAGGCTGGAGTGCAGTGGTTCCATCTTGGCTCACTACAACCTCTGCCTCCCAGGCACAAGCAATTCTCATCTCTCCCCGAGTTAGCTGGGACTACAAACACGTGCCACCACACCTGGCTAATTTTTTTGTATTTTCAGTAGAGACAGGGTTGTTGCCCAGGCTCGTCTCGAACTCCTGACCTCAGGCGATCCACTCATCACAGTGGATTACAGCCATCAGCCACCATGCCCAGCTTCTTAAGCTAGTTTTAATCAAGTTTCTGTCACTTGCAACCAACAGTGTGAAGAATCAATGGATCAGGAATTCAAGGGGTAGGACAAGAGACTGAAAATTTTAAAGATGTCCATGAATTTTTGATGTATGGCTAGGTTTAGGATATCCTGATAAATTAACCTTTCAGTTTATAAAGAAAAAGCTGAGTTCTGCTGGGCGTGGTGGTTCATGCCTGCAATCTCAGCACCTTGGAGGCTGTGGCGGGCAGTTCACCTGAGGTCCGGAGTTCAAGATAAGCCTGAGGAATATGGTGAAACCCCACCTCTACTAAAAACACAAAATTAGCCGAGTGTGGTGGTGTGCACCTGTAATCCCAGCTACTCAGTAGGCTGAGGCATGAAAATCAGTTGAACCTGGGAGGGGGAGGTTGCAGTGAGCCAAGATCCTGCCAGTACACACCAGCCTGGGCAACAGAGTCAGACTCCGTCAAAAAAAAAAAAAAAAAAAAAAAAAAAAAAAAAAAAAAAAGAAAGAAAAGAAAAAGAAAGAAAGAGAGAGAGAAAGAGAGAAAGGAAGGAAAGAAAGGAAAAAGAGAGAAAGAACTGAGTTCCACATAAGGGATTTTATATTAATGAGGTTGAATTTAGTGAGCAACTACTACATATAGGACCCAATGTAAAGAGAGTTACGTATATGATCCTCAGCATATCACTTTGCGTTTACTATGCTTACTACATCTTTTTTCTTTCTTTCTTTCTTTCTTTTTTTTATTTTTTGAGATAGGATCTCACTCTGTCACCCAGGCTCTGGAGCACAGTGGCATGATCTGAGCTCAGTATAGCCTTAACTTCCTGGGCTCCCACCTCAGCATTCTGAGTGGCTAGGACTACAGATATGTGCCACCATGCTTGGCTAATTTGTTTTGTATTTTTTGTAGAGATGAGGTTTTATATGTCACCCAGGCTGGTTTTGACTCTTGAACTCAAGAAATCCACTCACCTCAGTCTCCTAAAATGCTGGGATTACAGGTGTGCGCCACCATGCCCGACCCACTGCATCTATTTACTTGTTTATTGTGTCTGTTTTATCTACACTTGTATATGTACCACCTAACACAATGCCTGGAACATAGTAGAAACTAACTAAATACTTGTTGTATATTGAATAAAATTTTCAGATTAATATAATTATCATTAGCAGTAGTAACAGAACAGTAGTGGTAACAGTATCACTAACATTTATTGAGTGTTTATTTTGTGCTGAGTACTGTTGAAGTTCTTTTCAAATATTACCTCATATGACCGGGCATGGTGGTTCACTCCTGCAATCCCCAGCACTTCGGGAGGCTGGGGCAGCAGATCCCCTGAGGTCAGGTGTTGAGACCAGCCTAGCCAACATGGCGAAACCTTGTCTCTACTAA
This sequence comes from Cebus imitator, assembly GCF_001604975.1. Lineage (NCBI taxonomy): Eukaryota > Metazoa > Chordata > Mammalia > Primates > Cebidae > Cebus > Cebus imitator. The sequence goes on along the minus strand of NW_016107931.1, from coordinate 889,106 downwards.
AAATACAAAAAAATTAGCTAGGTGTGGTGGCACATGCCTGTAATCCCAGCTACTCCGGAGGCTGAAGCAAGAGAATTGCTTAAACCCAGGAGACAGAGGTTGCAGGTCACGGCACTGCAGCCTGGGCAACAGAGCGAGACTTCGTCTTAAAAAAATTATAACAATAAATAAATATTACCTCATTTACTGATTTGAAGATGCCTGTGAGGTAGGTTTCTATTATTTCTCATTATGATGAGAAAACTGGGACACAGAGATGTCCAGTAATTTTCCCAAGGTGACACCGCTAGTAAGTAGCAAAACAAAGACCCAAACTGAGGCAATCTGGCTCCAGAGTCTCAGTTACAAACGTTATTCTACACTGGTTTAATTAACTTTTTCAGAATGACCAAGCTGTTTAATAGCAGATGCAGAATTTGAGCCGAGGTCTGTCTAACTGCAGAGCCTTCGCTCTTTAACCCCATACTTACTGTTTGTGGCTAATGGTCTGGCCATTCACAGTAGTCCACATAAATGATGCTCCAATGGTTGCACAATAATCTGCATGACTCTTTGTGGCAACCTTCATAATATAATTAGGAACCAAGTGTTCTGACCTCTGGAGATGAGCAGTCAGGTGTGATCAAAAACAAGACTCATGGGTCCAAATACTGAAACCAGGCTGCAAATGCTCACCTGCTGTGTCAGTTTGAGTACTACAGGAAACAGAAGCCAAGATGGAATTAGAAGCGTAAGATTTATTAGAAGAAATGCCCATGAAAGGAAAAGGGAAGCAAGAGCAAGAGCAGGTGGGGAGGGTCTGAGACCACAAGGAAGTTCTGACACTTGTCAAGGAAGAGAAGGAAGGAAGGAAGATTGGGTAGAAAGAGTATCCAGTTGCAGCAAGGCTCTGAGGAAATCTGGGCCAAGTCAATGGAAAGCCCAGGTCAATGGTTGCCCAGTGAAGGAGTCCTGCACTGGTCAGAAATGGCCTGGCTCCAGCATACCTTTCTCAGTCATTGCTGGGAATAGCCCAGTGGAAAGTGTGCCCTTGGCATAAATGATCACAGAGCTGTCAGCCAACCATGCTCATTGCAACTGCTTCTCTTGAAAGGAGGTCTTGGCTGGGCGCAGTGGCTTACACCTGTAATCCCAGCACTTTGGGATGCCGAGGCAGGTGAATCACGAGGTCAGGAGATCAAGACCATTCCTGGCTAACATGGTGAAGCCCCATCTCTACTAAAAATACAAGAAATTAGCCGGGCATGGTAGCACACACCTATAGTCCCAACTGCTCGGGAGGCTGAGGCAAGAGAATCACTTGAACACAGGAGGCGGAGGTTGCAATGAGCCAAGATCGCGCCACTGTATTCCAGCCTGGGTGACAGAGCGAGACTCCGTCTCAAAAAAAAAAAAAAAAAAAAAAAAAAAAAAAAAACAAGAAAGGAAATGTGGAAGGTGCTTTTCCATGGCTGCCATACCCATGTACCATGAATTAAACTCCCCCAAGGAAACACTAGAGAGCTAACCACATGAGATAAGCAGTCAGCGCCCGTCGTCTACACTGCTTCTCACAACACACATAGTTAACACAGCTGAGTATGTTTTTTTTTCTTCAAAACGTGTTGGTTCAGCCTTACTAAAAGTGTCAGCTCATTTAAAGAAAAATGTATGTTTTCCTGAAGAGGAGTAGGTGGAGCATTTTCTCATTTATTTTTCTACCATGAACATATTTGAATTGCCACAAAGAAGTTACTATGGAAACTGCTCTCAAACTTGCAAGAGAAAAGGCAAAAATGGAACACTTTGTTGACATGCAAATAGTTAGTCTCTGGAGACCACTTTTTAACAAACTCTCCTGGTCTGATTTTTCTGAGTCCTTTAAAGGTTCTCTTGAATTAAAAGTGGACAGGCAGATTTTTTGGTGTTAATTCCAGATAGCTCCAGCTGACTGTGCAAATGTCACAGGTGACAACTCTAGGATGAGTCTAGATATATGCAAACTTGGTTTTGGAATGAGCAAAAGGCTGATGGTGTCCTGCTGTGAACACCCAAACAGGCTCAGGTTGTTTTTGGGCCAGGCTCAGTCTGCAGGTGTACTCTGGACTGACTTGTTTGAAAGTTAACTTGCTGAGCTCTTATTTATGCAAAGTAGTTTCTCTTTCTTATTTCCCCTGGCCACATTCCTTCTTTGGGATCTTGAGCTGGATAGTCTTTCCAACACAAAACACAAACTTCTTATTTGAAAGCCTTATTCCTCTACCCATCTCTGCTCATCTTTACCTGCCTCTCCCCATCCACCACTCCAACTCACTTTGTGTCAGCCCAAGTACTCCTATCATTACAAAGCTCTGAGATAACTTTGGATTTCTGCTTGTTGTTCTTTTATGCCTGTCAATTCCTTCAACCTTGCTTCTTTCTCTTGGGACTTCAATCCCAAAGCCATACTGAAACCTTTTTCAAAGCGCTTTTGGTAATTAAGTGAATCCAACTTTAAGAGAGTTGCCTGTAGTTTCAGTTACTTGAGAGACTGAAGTGGGAGAATTGCTGGAGCCCAGGAATTTCAGACCAGCTGGGGCAACAGAGTGAGATGTCCAACTCAAAAAAAAAAGAGGTCGTTTGACTTGAGGGACACAGATCAGAGGTTGTCTATTTGGGATTATTGTTACCTAGCTTCATGACTAGCAACCGTCATTTTCACTTCTTTGTGAATCAGAGTCTATCTGATCCTTTCAAAGGATGCTTCCACTTCAGCCTCCCAAGTAGGTGGCATCATGGGTGTGTGCTCCAACACCTGGCTAATTTTTTTTGGGGGGCGGGGGATGGAATCTCCCGCTGTTGCCCAGGCTGGAGTGCAATGGCGAGATCTTGGCTCACTGCAACCCCTGACTCCTGCGTTCACGCAATTCTCCTGCCTCAGCCTCTCGAGTAGCTGGTATTACATGAGTACCACACCCATCTAATTTTTTGTATGTTTAGTAGGGATTGGGCTTCACCATGTTGGCCAGACTGGTCTTGAACTCCTGACCTTGTGATCTGCTTACCTCGGCCTCCAAAAGTGTTGGGATTACAGGCATGAACCACTGTGCCTGGACTTTTTTTTTTTTTTTTTTTTTTTTGTAAAGACATGAGGGTGGGTGTCGGGTGTCTCACTTTGTTGGCAGGCTGGTCTCAAACTCCTGGGCTCAAGTGATCCTCCTGCCTCAGTCTCCCAGCCTCCCAGTCTCCCAAAGTGCTGTGATAACAGCAGTGAGCCACTGTGCCCAGCCTGTAATAAACTATTGTAGAACCTAAGATTGGCCTTTTAAGATATCTTTTCAGGCTTTTGTATTTCTGACAAATGGATAGCCCTACCCAGACCAGCCACTTCTCTGCTGGCCCTCCACCCAGAAGCCAACTCAGCAAAGGAGGACCATTTTCCACACTCCTCTGATTGCATCTCCAACCAATCAGCAGCACCAATACCCTAGCCCCCTGCCCACTAAACCATCTTTGAAAAACCCTATCTTCCAAATTTTCAGGAATATTGATTTGAGTAATAACTGTCTCTCAAGTGGTATGGCCAGCCTTGTGTCAAACTCTTTACTGCAATATTGCAGTCTCAGTGAATTGATTTATCTGTAAAGCAGGCAGAAAGAAGCTGCTGAGCAATTACACAATCTGCAATTATCTTAAATGTTTCCTTGTTATTATATGTTTCTTCCAATGACTTTTAAATTCCAAGAGAGCTGAACCCCTAGCTATATTTCCCACTTCTGGCACATACAAAATGCTCAATAAATATTTGTAGAATGAAAAGAACTGTTCAGTTTCAGCAGATGGATCAAATGAAACTTAAGGTTGCTTGAAGCTTTAACATGAGCATCGATAAAAATGAGTAAGTGGAAAAGGAAGTGATGACAACCATTGCAACAAAGCAATGAAAGCAGTGTGCATATTTATGTTTAAAAAACACAAACCTGTCAAGCCCTTGAATGTCTGATTTATGAAATACATATATGTGTATGTGTGAGTGTATACATAATGTTGGCTTTTTAGTTTCACATGGAGTGTGAACTCAGTTTTGGAGAATAATAATAAAGTATTTAACAAGGATTTCATGTAGTTGTCTAAATATAAAACATTGTATCACAGAATTAAGAGTGGAAAAGGATTTAGAATACAAGTTCTTCAGTTTACAGGGATGGAAACTAAGGCCTAGAGATCTAAGTATATTTTGGCATTGGGAAATAAACAGGGTGATGTGTCTGTTGATGAGAAATACATATGCCAATCATACTTCTGTATAATCATTACTAACAACATAGCAATACCGTCTTACATTTGAAAAGAGTGTTTGAGTGCGACTAGATCCTGCACCAGTGGTTCTGAAACTTGAGCGTGATGAGAATCACCTGGAGGATTTGTTAAAGCGCAGATCGCTGGGCCCCACCTCCAAAATTTCTGGCTCGGTAGGTCTGGAGCAAGGGACGGGGAAAGCTTAAGAGAAACCATCCCAATGCCGTTCAGCTCTCGCAACTGAACCGGCCCCGCTCGGTACGCAGGGAAACTACAAGTCCCGGCATGTCCCGCGCGCAGCGGCGGAAAGTCGGGTACTTCCGCTCCACGCAGCCTCTCTGCTGCCGCGTCTCGACGTGTCACCGGCGGCGCCGCTGCTGTGGCAAAGGAAGGTGCTGACTGGGGGAGTTAGAGGCGGCGGGCGGCGGTGACCCCGGCCTGGAACTGCCCCGGCACGGAAGTGTTCCGGGATCCGTGGGGAGCAGGAGAGGGAGGCGGCGGCCAGTCCCACGCGGGGCACGATGTTGAACATGTGGAAGGTGCGGGAGCTGGTGGACAAAGCGTGAGTATCGTGGGGCAGTTGTGGCCGAGGCCCACTCAGGGGAGGGGTTACTAAGAGAGAGAGCTGGCCTTGGGCGAGGGGTTGCCCGCGTCACGCCCCCCGGCTCTGCCAGCCCCATCATGGCGGCGACCCGTTCCCTCCCGGCCCCGGGCCTCATCCCCGCTTGCAGAGCTGGGGAGGGACCCTCCTTCGTTTTAAAAACGTCCTCTTAGCCACCCTTCTCTCGTTTCCACGTCTTCCTGTCCCTTCCCCTATTCCAACTCCTGAGTGCCGACGCTTTGGTCAGAGGGGGCGGGTTGTGTGCAGCTGGGTCACTGCCCTGGCTGGAGGACTGTCTTAGCCTCAGGCTGTGAGCTTTGCCTCCGGGGCAGCAGGGAAGGCTTGGGAGTGGGGGGCACAATGCACTGGTTCTCTGTGTCTCTCGGGGTGTAGTACGGAGAGACGTTAGACCTGGTTGGAGTGTGTCTTTTACCCTCCTGGCCTCCTCTTAATTCCTAATGAACCTGAAGTGTTGGAGTGGGTGGTTAAGTGTAACAAGTGGCTATTGTGGTAAGGCTGAAGTTACTTAAGAAGAGACTCATCCTTTGCTTTTCTAACACTAGTGAAAGTAGATCACTATATAACTTCTTGTCATTTTCTTCTGTTTCTTTTTCCACTACACATCATTTTTGGTGTGCTACCTGTTCCATTCGGTGAAATTAAGAGGTCTTTAAGAAATTTCCCCTTAAGAGGAAAACAACCCAGGTTTATATCCTGTTGATCTGCTTTTAAAAGCAGATAAAAAGACCAGTACGTAGTTGATTTCCTTTAACGCTGAAATAACTTTAGTCTCCTACTTGCGCAAGGAAAACCTTAACATTTAAAATGAGTATATCAGATATACAGTGGTTAAGTAAGGTCTTCTAGGCCAGCAGGAAATAAAGTTTAAGAATTTAACCAGTCCTCTTCCTTTTAGGTTTTAGTGATTATGCAATGTGTGATGAGAAAAACAGTTCGTTTGTGCCACCTACCTAACCTAAAATCAGGAAGTATAGATAGCAAACTGTTTTGTTAACACCAGAAAACAAAATAATTTCCAGTGCCGTCTGATGCATCAGTTAGAACTTAGAGCGTGACCATATTTTTATATTTTCTATGCTACCAAGAAGGCAATAGTGCCTAAGGAGCATGGGTTTCAGAACCTGCAGAGCTTGGAGAAGTTACTCATCCTCACAGTGCCCTAGTTTTCTCGGGTGCAAAATGAAAATGCAGTGATACCTACCTTAGAATGTGTGCAGTGAGGCTTAAGGGTTAAGGGATTATATTGCACATAAAGCCCTTAACATAATTTGTTAAGATCAGTGTATTTTTGAAACTAGCAGATGTTTTACATTTAGAGTGAGATAAGATAAACCTCTTTGAGAAGGTCCAAGTTTGAGAAGTTATTTGCTTTAATGATTTTTCTTTACAACTACTCATTTGGCTATTGAGGCCTCTGCTATTTATTTTGGACTATTTAGCTGTTTATATATTCTTTGCTTTTGCTTACCAAAGATGAAATAAACTAATAGTTCTTTTCCAGATCCAGGATCATTGGCATTTTTTTGAGTATATTGTGTAAAGATTAGGATATCAACTTAAATAGTTTTTTAAAGGGCAAAAGAAGACTTCAAAGATACTTTTTTTTTTTTTTTTTTTTTTCTGATCATAACTCACTGCATCCTCCAACTCCTGGGCTCAGGTGATCATCCCGCCTCCACCTCCCGAGTGGCCAGGACTACAGGCATGCACCACTGTGCCTGGCACTGCCTCCTTATTTCTGAGTCAGAGGTCAGCAGAATAAAACCACTAAGAAACACCTTGTTCTCTTAGAGGACTAAATCTGTGGTACTCAAAAATTTGAAGAGGCTGTACATTGTTCATAAGACAGAAATCAAGGCAGTATTCCTGCTATTGTTGTACCTTTCATATTTGCTTATCACACTTGTTACATGCTTTAGGTTGAATTTGCCGTGCAAGTAGTTACCATTCTAATGGAAAAACTATTGTTGAAAAATAATATCTGTCTTTTTACTACCCAATTTAGGATGTAGACTTGAACCAAATTATTCGAGAACATAGAAGAATGTTGCTACCAAGGACTTTTTAAGGCTTTTGTGGGTGTCTTGACACATATTAACGTTAGAACATGAGGTTAATTTACTGATAAGTACTCGGGATTTTAATTTTCATCTTTCACTGACAAGAAGAGAAAAAATTCTTCCCCCCAAATGTAAGCATCTTACAGAATTGTGGATCTGTTAGATGGTGCACCTAATACCATAATAGAGGTACAGCAGATCCACAGAATGACTGCTCCGATTATCAGAGGGAACTTGCAAATGAAGAAACAATGAAGTGATTAAGGACTGTTCAGATAGCTGGATCAATAAAATGAGGGCTTATATGAGAGAAAGGTTAGGGGTTTGGCTGTCTGGTCCATATTCTGGCATTGCCTTTTTAATTAGCTGTATGTATGATTTGAGGCAGAATCATATGAACTTCCAGATTTTGGGTTCCTTATCTGTAAAATGAGGGAACCTGATTAGAGTAAGACTTTTTCCACCTTTGATGGCTATTGGAGAAATGCATTTCCATCAAGGAAAAATGGTTGGAACTAATTTTTACAATAGCAGACAAATTTTGGAGTCATTATCCTCTGTAGATAATTTAGGCTAAAAAGGGAAATTTTCTTAAAAAGTGGTAATCAGTAAATGTTATATTTAAATATTTTATGCAGTAAATACAGACCATGATTCAGGAAGACTAGGACTTTTAGTGTATGTTGATACCCAGTGAGGTTTTACTTCAGAAAAAAAATGTACTCTTGAAAACTGTGTTTCCTGGAGCCACTCTTAGATTCAGTATGGTAGCAGTTCTTGAGTTTAGTTATGTTTTTTTGTTTGTTTGTTTGTTTGTTTGTTTTGGTTTTTTTTTGTGATGGAGTTTCACTCTTGTCGCCCAGGCTGGAGCGCAGTGGCGCAATCGGCCCACTGCAACCTCTACCTCCAGGGTTAAAGTGATTCTTCTGCCTCAGCCTCCCTAGTAGCTGGAATTACAGGCACCTGCCACCACACCCAGCTAATTTATATATTTCTGGTAGAGATGGGGCTTTGCCATGTTGACCAGGCCGGTCTTAAACTCCTGACTTCAGGTGATCCACCCACCTCGGCCACCCAAAATGATAATGATGTATTTCAGACATTGGCTTTTGAGTCACTGAAGACTTTTTCTGGAAGTGGGGTATATTTTCCACAATTGCTGCATCTCCTGGTGGTAGTAGAGGGATTTGTTTTGCAGAACATCGTGGAACTGAGGGGAAGCAGATAAAGCCATAGGCCTGCCAGAGCTTGGAGTGCCAGTATCTTCCCACTCGTTGTCAAGTTGCATAAAAGGTGATGTGGCAGGAAAGAATAAGTGGCACTATTCCCATCAACTAGGAACACTAGCTTAACTGTTGTCATCCTGTGACCTGTCTCCCGTTACCTGTGGCTGTAATAAAATTGGACATGTTTATATTTTGTCATCCTATGTATGCATGGTAAAATTGAAAGTTGCTGCAGTTCTATTTTTTCTCCAGATTTCAGTAATGTAATGATGGTGACACGTTAGTGGTAGATCAAAACTGCTACTTACTTGTTCAAGCTCAGTGAATCCTTCTCTTTCCTTGCAAGGAGAAATATTAGTGGTAAATCTATTTGATCAATGCCTTTTTTTTTTTTTTTTTTCTGAGACAGAACCTCACTCCATCCCCCAGGCTGCAATGTAGTGGCCTGATCTCAGCTCACTGCAATCTCTACCTCTCAGTTTCAAGTGATTCTCCTGCCTCAGCCTCCCAAGTAGCTGAGATTATAGGCACCTGCATCCATGCCTGGCTAATTTTTGTATTTTTGGTAGAGATGTGGTTTTGCCTTGTTGGCCAGGCCTGTCTCAAACTCGTGACCTCAGGTGATCCACTTTCCTTGGCCTCCCAAAGTGCTGGGATTACAGATGTGAGCCACCACACCCAGCCTCCGTGGCCCTTTTTATAATAGTGATTCAAACAGCTCTGGCTGAGGTCCTAAGGCAACAGCTATGGATATCCATTTTAAGTTATCTAAGGGTAGCTTGCATTTTCCCTCATAAGTTGATTTTTATTGATGTATATTTGCTTGGTTTTTTAGATCCTAAATGTTTAGATAATGTAGAGCTGTAGAAACTATTGCTCTAGTCTCCTGACTCCAGAGGAAGAAACTTTTGCATTTATAAAGAATAGTACATTCCTTTATATATACATTTTTTATTTATTGGATTCATACTCTAGTTTCTTTTTGTTTTTTTATTTTTGAGACAGGGTCACACTCAGTTTTCCAGGCTGGAGCACAGTGACACAAACATGCATACTGCAGAGGGGACCACAACCGTGCCACCATGCTTGGCTAATTTTTAAAAATTTTGTTGTAGAGAAGAGTTCTTGGAGTGTTGAACAGGCTGGTCTTGAACTCCTGGGCTCAGGCAGTCTGCCTGCCTCAGCATCCCAGAGTGCAGGCAGGAGCCATTGTGTCTGGTCTAGTACTCTATTTTCTGAACTTGAAGCATAAAATACCTGCCTTCAAGAACCTTACCTCTACAAATACACTTCAACTTGAACAGATTATTTGTTTTTCTTTTCTTTTAGTCTTCAGCTGTCATCCCCTTTATTTTCCATATCAGTAAATCTCTGTTCAGTTTGTTTCTTGGAATTTGAAAGCAGAGATAGTAAGATAATTGTCAGCTTACTAGACTTTCCAATGTCAACTTTTCCTTGAAACAATGAATTACTTATCCTCCTCCTTTTCTAGTAACTGGACACAAGTAAATATTAAGAATTTAATTCCAAAGAAAGATGAGTTTGGTTTATCTTCTGCTAGCATTTCTTAGAGGTAATTTTCTGTAGTTTAATCTATTTAGTACTACTGTCAAATTGCTTTTAAAAAGCACTTAACTGCCTCTTGTGTTTTCTTGCACGCTTTAGTATTAGTTTACAAGCAGTTTCTTATCTACTTACTGATATGTCCATTGAAAGTACTTAGCCTTTTTTATTTTGAGTGCCATTTGCTAGTACTCCAAGGTTTCACAATATGGCTCCACAGTTGAATCTTTTTTTGTATTTTTTTTTTTTTTCTTGAGATGAAGACCCGCTCTGTCACCCAGGCTGGAGTACAGTGGTGCTATCTCAACTTACTGCAATCTCTGTCTCCCAGGTTCCAGCGATTCTCCTGCCTCAGCCTCCTGAGTAGATGGGATTACAGGTGCCTGCCTCCATGCCTGGCTGATGGACATACAATAAACTCTTGAAACATCTATTAGTATTATTACTGTTATACACAAAATAGTATAACACTAGAAAAATCAAAGGAATAGAGTGTTTGAGAAAATAAAGATACAGACTAGGTTATTTATAAGTATGTAGGAATTGTATCTTCATGAAATCATTATTTTCAGTGAGTGCTCTCTCCTAAGATTAAGTTTAGTCTACATATAGGACAGCACAATTAAATACCTCTGTTGTTTGTGCTTTGTATTTTTTTTTTAACCAAATCATAAATGGCTTCTACTTTAATATTGCAAAGCATATTGCAGAAATACTCTTTCAAAAGACATGTTAAGGAATAAAGTCTTTGGAAAGACATGCTGCAATTTCCATCTGCCAATTCTTAATATTTTGTTCAGCTTGTTTTGTGTATTCTCAAGATTTTAAAGTAACTGCTAATGTAAAACATTTCTAAAACATAAAAAGATTTATAAATGCAAATTTAAGCAGACAATTCCTAAGAGACTGAACAATATCAAGAAAAAGAATCCTCTAAAACATATGATACCAAATTTGTGGTATTTCTCAATGGACAAACAAGGAAATACATGCAAGGAAAGCACATTGGAGAAAGGGCTTTCCAGTTATTCAGCCCCTCTTCCAAGTTGGCATGAAATTCTTTTGGCTTACCAGGGCTGTTTTGCCTGAAAATTAAGTACAGGTAAAGGAACATAATGTATTCCCATGTTAGAGCCAGTTTATAGCTATGTATTACTTGTGGGTAGATTTAGCTAATGAATTATTAAATGTGAGTGATTTTGTTAATGTGCAACAGTGCATGTGAATGGTTTGTACTTCATTTAAGAAAAGTCTATTTAACCAGTTATTTTGGAAATTTTTTTTTTTTTTTTTTTTTTTTTTTTGAGCAGGGTCTTGCTCTGTCACCCAGGCTAGAGTATAGTGGTGCCATCTTGGCTTACTGCAGCCTCAACCTCCCAGATTTAAGCAATCCTCCCAAGTAGCTGTGACAACAGATGCACGTCACAACACGTAGCTAATTTTTGTTTTTTTGGTAGAAATGGAGTTTTTCCACATTGCCCAGTCTGGTCTTGAACTCCTGAGCTCAAGCATTCTACCCACCTTGGCCTCCCGAAATGCTGGAATTGCAGGTGTGAGCCACTGTGGCTGGCCTAGAATATTTGTTTTGACATGAATTTTATTTAGTTTCTCAATTCTTAGGACAGTATTTAAGTTCTGGATTTATATTAAGTGTTGGATAACTTTAATATAAATAATCTGTTATAATTTTGCACACACCATTATGTCGTAAATGTTCATTCATGCTTTTTGAACAATTCTTGAACATTTCATTTAAGAATTCTCATCCAAATAGCCTATTTTCTTTTCTTTTTTAAGATGGAGTCTTGCTCTGTCACCAGGCTGGAGTGCAATGGTGTGATCTCAGCTCACTGCTCACTGCAACCTCCCCCTCCCAGGTTCAAGTGATTCTCTTGCCTCAGCGTCCCCAGTACCTGGGACTACAGGCACGTGCCACCAAGCCCAGCTAATTTTTGTATTTTTAGTACAGATGGGGTTTTACCATGTTGGTCAGGATGGTCTTGATCTTTTGACCTCATGATCTACCTGCTTCAGCCTCCCAAAGTGCTGGGATTACAGGCATGAGCCACTTCACGTAGCCCAAATAGCCTATATTTTTATAATAGAAAAAAGACATCCATTGAAAATTCAATTCTGGATTTTTTGTTTGTTTGCCATTTGTTTTCATTCCTTTTTAGTAAATCAGCAAAGAACAGTGCAAGGCTAGGTACTGTGGCTCATGCCTATAATTCCAGCACTTTGGGAAGCTGAGAAGGGAAGATCTCTTGAGCCCAGGAGTTCAAGACTAGCCTGGGCAACACAGACCCTGCCTCTACAAAAAATTAAAAAATTAGCCGGACATGGTGGTGCGTGCCTATAGTCCCAGCTACATGAGAGGCTGAAAGGGGAGGATCAATTGATCCAGGAATTGGAAGGCTGCAGTTAGCTATGATCATGCCACTGCACTCTAACCTGGGCAACAGAGTGAAACTTTGTCTCTAAAAAAAATATTTTTTAATATTTTAAAAAAAAGAACAATGCAAATAAGCATACTGAACCTTTTTCTATTAATTTTTCTCATACTCATTTGTCACTTTAAGAGACTTACGGTTGTACAGATGAAACTACATGTCTTAATTTATAGTTAAACCCCCATGGTTAAATAATATCTTTTTTTTTTTTTTTTTTTTGAGACAGGGTCTCACTTTGTCACCTAGGCTGGTATGCAGTGGCATGATCTTGGCTCACTGCAGCCTTGACCTCCTGGGCTCAATCCATCCTCCTGCCTTAGTCCCCCAAGTAACTAGGACTACAGGTGTGCGCCCCCATGCCCGGCTAATTTTTTGTAGAGATGGGGTTTCACTGTACTTTCCAGGCTGACCTCAAACTCCTGAGCTCAAGCAATCCGCCAGCCTGAAGCTGAGGCTTCCCAAAGTGCTAGGATTATAGGTGTGAGTCACTGCACCCAGCCAGTAATAACCTTAGTTTGATATGCTTGGCTTATAAGTTTGGTACTGAATGGGCTTTGAAGGATGGCCTATTTCTCACGAAGCCATGTAAAGTATTTAGCCCTATAATCTGCTCTCTACACAGCAGCAAGAGGGAATGTTTAAAAATACTAAGTCAAATGGATTCAGAACTCTTCAGTGGCTTCTCATCTCATTGCTTACTGGCCTGTACACATCTGGCTCTTTGCTGCCCCCCTCTGATCTCTTCTCCCATCACTGTCCCTCACTTTCTGTGTTCTGTTCATTGGACCTCCTGTATTACATAGTATGCTCTCACCCTTGTCACTGTTTTTCGCTGTGCTTGCCTTTCTCTGTTACCTGTATTCATCTGCTGTCTCGGATAATGCAAGTTCCTTGAGGGCAGGAACTTTTGTTTTGTTTCCTGCTGTATTACTAAATCTTAGAACAATTATGACACATAGTAGGTGCTCAAATATTTTTGAATGAATACATTACATTTGGCAAGCTGATATTTATTACAGAGGATATCCTTCAAATCCACATATGTGTATATATATATATTTGAGATGTCTGTCACCAGGTTGGAGTGCAATGGCGCGATCTTGGCTCACTGCAACGTCTACCTCCTGGGTTCAAGTGATTCTCCTGCCTCAGCCTCCCTAGTAGCTGGGACTATAGGCGCATGCCAGCACGCCCAGCTAAATTTTTTAGTAGAGATGGGCTTTCAACATGTTGGCTGGGATGGTCTCAATCTCTTGACCTTGTGATCTGCCCACCTCAGCTGGGATTACAGGCGCAAGCCACCATACTCGGACCTAAATCCAAATATTTCTAATAGTAAAAGCTGATAGTTATTGAACATTTACCATGTGCTAAGAACAAAGGTGAAAATATTGTTATGTTCAATTTTCTAATGAGGAAATTGGGCACATAATGCCAAGAGTATGTCACAGATAACACATTGAAAAAACAGTCTAGATTTTAAATCTAGATGATATACTTTCAGAATATATATTTAACAGTTTATGCTAATCTTTTACAAGACATAAACAAAAAAATTGTTGGACAGGCATACCTGAGAGATACTATGGGTTTAGTTCCAGACCACTGCAATAAAGTGAATATTGTACAAATTTTTAGTTACCCAGTTCATGTAAAAGTTGTTTCCACTATACTGTAGTCCATTAAATGCACAATGGTGTTATGTTAAAAAAAAAAAAAAAGTACATACCTTAATTTAAAAATATTTTATTGCTAAAAAGTACAGTCATCTGAGCTTTCAGCAGATAGTTATTATTCTGCTGGTGGAAAATCTTGCCTCTATGTTGATGGCTGCTGACTTATCAGGGTGGTGATTGCTAAAGTTTGGGGTAGCTGTGGCAATTTCTTAAAATAACAATGAAGTTTTCTGCATCATGGATTCTTCCTTTCACAGATGATTTCTCTAGCGTGCAATGCTGCTTGATAACATTTTACCTAAAGTAGAATTTCTTTTATGATTGGAGTCAGGCTGGGCATGGTGGCCCACGCTTGTAATGCCAGCACTTTGGGAGGCCAAGGTGAGCAGATCACTTGAGGTGAGGAGCTCAAGACCAGCCTGGCCAGCATGGCAAAACCCTGTCTACTAAAAATACAAAAATTAGGCCAACACAGTAGCTCATGCTTGTACTTTGGGAGGCCGAGGCGGGTGGATCACTTGAGGTTAGGAGTTCGAGACCAACCTGGCCAACGTGGTGAAACCTCGTCTCTACTAAAAATACAAAAATTAGCTGGGCATGGTGGCGGGCTCCTGTAATCTCAACTACTCAGGAGGATGAGGCAGGAGAATCACTTGAATCTGGGAGGCAGAGCTAGCAGTGAGCCAAGATCATGCCACTGCCCTCCAGCTTGGGCAACAGAGCAAGACTGCGTCTCAAAAATGAAACAAAAATTAGCCAGACGTTCTGGCATGTGCCTTGTAGTTTCAGCTACTTGGGAATTTGAGGCACGAGAATCGCTTGAACCTGGGAGGCGGAGGTTGCAGCAAGCTGAAATAGCACCACTGCACTCCAGCCTGGGCAACAGAGCAAGACTCTACTTCAACAAAAAAAAAATTGGAGTCAGTCCTCTAAAACTCTGCTACTGCTTTATCAGTTAAGTTGCCCACTGCAGCCTGGGCAACAGAGTGAGACTGTGTCTCAATTAAAAAAAAATTCTTAGGCCAGGCACAGTGGCTCATCATGCTTGTAATCCTAGCACTTTGTGAGGCAGAGGCAGGTGGATTGCTTGAGCCCAGGAGTTCAAGACCAGCCTGGCCAACATGGTGAAACCTCATCTCTACTAAAAATATAAAAATTAGCCAGGGGTAGTGGTGGGCCCCTGTAGTCCCAGCTACTTGGGAGGCTGAGGCGGAATTGCTTGAATCTGGGAGGTGGAGGTTGCCGTGAGCCACTCTGATCACTCCAGCCTGGGGGTCAGAGTGAGTTTCTATCTCAAAAAAAAAAAAAAAATTTTTTTTTTTTTTGGCCAGGTACGGTGGCTCACACCTGTAATCTCAGTACATTGGGAGTTCAGGGCATGTGGATCACCTGAGTCCAAGAGCTCTAGATCAACCTGGGCAACCTGGTGAAACCCCATCTCTGCTAAAAATACAAAAATTAGCCAGATGTGGTGGCATGTACCTATAGTCTCAGCTACTCAAGAGGATCACTTGAGCCCAGGAGATCAAAGCAGCAAACAGTGATGGTGCCACAGTTCTTTGTTGTCATTTTAACAGTGTTCACAGCATCTTCACTGGAAGTAGGGTCCATCTCAAGAAACCACTTATTTTGCTCATCCAGAAGAAGCAACTCATCATTCAAGTTTTATCATGAGATTGCAGCAATAAGTCACATCTTCAGGCTCCACTTGTAATTCTAGTTTTCTTGCTGTTTTCACCACATCTGCAGCGACTTCCTTCACTGAAGTCTTCCCCGCCTCAAAAAGTCATCCATGAGGTTTGGAATCAACTTCCAGACTCCTGCAAATGTTGATATTTTGACCATGAATTACATTTTTTGTCTTTTGAGATGTCTCACTCTGTCTCTGCTCTGTCATTCAGGCTCAGGGTAGAGTGCAGTGACATGGTCACCCCACTGCAGGCAACTCCACCTCCTGGACTCAAGTGATCCTCTGGCCTCAGCCTCTTGAGTAGCTGGGATGATAGGCATGTATGCCACCACACCCAGCTAATTTTTTAATTTTTTGTAGAGACAGGGTCTCGCTATGTTGCCTAGGCTGGTCTCGAACACCTGAGCTTAAGCAGTCCTTCCACCTTGACCTCCCAAAGTGCTAGGATTACAGTTGTGAGCTATTGTGCCCAGCCATGAATATTCTTAAATGGCAAAACTAACATAGTGAATTCTGTCTGGAAGGTTTTCAATTTACTTTTCCCAGATACATCAGAGGAATCACTAGCTTGGCAGTTACAGCCTTACAGAATGTGTTTTCTTAAATAATAAGACAAAAGTCAAAATGACTTCTTGTTCCATGGGTTACATTGAACATTGTGTTAGGAGACAGGAAAACAACATTCATCTCTTTATGCATCTTCATGAGATCTCCTTGGTAACTCCTTGTCCATGCGAAATATTTTGAAAGGAATCTTTTTTTCTGAGCAGATCTCAACAGTGGGCTTAAAATAATCAGTAAACTATGCTGTAAACAGACTTGCCATCATTCAGGGCTTGTTGTCCCATTTCTATAGCACAGGCAGAGTAGATTTAGCATAATTCTCAAGGGCCCCAGGATTTTCATGTGCAGTGAGCACTGGCTCACGTCTGCATTAGTCCATAACAAGAGAGTTAGTATGTCCTTTGAAGCTTTGAAGCCAGGCACTGACCTCTCTATCTATGAAAGTCCTAGATGGCATCTTCCACTGTAAGGCTGTTTCATCTCCATTAAAAATATGTTTAGTGTAGCCACCTTCATTAGATGATCTTACCTAGATCTTCTGGATAACCTGCTGTAGCTTCTGCGTCAGCACTTCCTGTTTCACCTTACATTTTTCTCTTACAGAGGTGACTTCTTTTCTTAAACCTCATAAACAAACCTCTGCTAGCTTCAGCTTTTCTTCTGCAGCTTCCTCACCTCTCTCAGCCTTCAGATAGAACTGAAGAGAGTTAGGGCCTTTCTCTGAGTTAGGCTTTGGCTTAAGGGAATGCTGTGGCTAGTTGGATATTCTGTTTTTCAAACCATTCAAACTTTCTCCATATCAGTTATAAGTCTCTGTTTCACTTAGCATTCTTGTGTTCATAGAGTAGCACTTTAAATTCCCTTCAAGAACATTTCCTTTGCATTAACAACCTAACGTTTTGGCACAAGAGGCATAGCTTTTAGCCTGTCTCAGCTTTTGACATACCTTCCTAAGCTTAATCATGTCTAGCTTTTGATTAAAAGTAGATGGGCAACTCTTCCTTTCACTTGAACACTTAGAGTTCATTGTAGGGTTATTAATTGACCTCATTTCAATATTTTGTCTAAGGGAATAGAGATGCCTGAGGAGAGGGGCACATTCAGCATATTATCAATTAACAGCATGATTCATGCTGTTCCCAAACAATTACAATAGTAACATCAAAGATTACTGATCATAGACTGCTATAATGGAAATAATAATGAAAAAGTTGGAAATACTGTCAGAATTACTAAAACGCTTAACCCAAGTTTGCCACAAACCTTAAATTTGTTTTTTTCTTTTTAAGGCACTATCTGTGAAACACATTAAAGTAAAGCACGATAAAATTAGGTGTGTCTATATTTTGCTGTCAAAAAGGTGAATTACTAGTATATACCTCATGCAAATTAAAAATTATTTGGGAAAAATTTATAGCACTTAATTTTTATTTTATTTTATTATTATTATCTAGAGCCTTACTCTGCTACCTAGGCTGGAGTACAGTGGCGTGATCTTGGTTCACTGCATCCTCTGCCTCCCAGGTTCAAGCAATTCCCCTGCCTCAGCCTCCCAAGAAGCTGAGATTACAGGCGTATGCCACCACTGCCGGCTAATTTTTGTGTTTTTAGTAGAAACAGGGTTTCACCATGTTGGGCAGGCTGGTCTCAAACTCCTGACCTCAAGTTATCTGCCCGCATTGACCTCCCAAAATGCTGAGATTACAGGCGTGAGCCACCACACCTGGCCTGTAGTGCTTAAGATTCTGAACCAAATTCAGTTAGAGTGTGTTATTTTTTCCTCATATGCACCTATCATAGAAGGACATTTTTCTGGCCTCTTGCAGTATTCTGAATAATGTCTGTGAGGCCGATGACCCTTAATGAGAGGGAAGCAAATAGATGAAGCAAATAGATGTTTCTGTAGGTGAAAAAGAAAATCTTCACTAATGTTACAAAGGTGTTCTCTATAAGCAACTGTAAAGTGTTTTAACATTTATTGAGCTATATTAAGTGCTTCAGAATCAGTGACCAACTTTTAAAAGTTTTATAATCCTGTGATCTTATTTATTTATTTTATTTATTTATTTATTTTTTTTTTTTGAGCTGGAGTCTTACTCTGTAGCCCAGGCTGGAGTGCAGTGGTGTGATCTTGGTTCATTGCAACCTCCGCCTCCGGGGTTCTAGTTCAAGCAATTCTCCTGCCTCAGCCTCCCAAGTAGCTGGGATTACAGGCACAAGCCACCATGCCCAGCTAATTTTTGTATTTTTCAGTAGAGACAGGGTTTCACCATGTTGGCCAGTCTGGTCTTGAGCTCCTGACCTCATGATCCACCTGCCTCAGCCTCCCAAAGTGCTGGGATTACAGGTGTGAGCCACCACGCCCAGTCTAATCCTGTGATCTTTATGTTGTGGTCAGTTTGACATGCCTCTGTGTGCTATGTCATATGAACCTGTGATTTATGCACAAATTTTCTAATTTTTCTTATGTTCAAAATGGATAATTTGGAATAATGTTCTTTAATCACTTATGTACCATCTACTGTATTTTTGGCATTGGGTGTAAACATTTGAACGTTCTACAATGTCTCAAAATACGTTATTGATATACTCACTAATTTTGGCTGACCTTTTAAGGGTCCTTCACTGAGTACTTATTAAATAGCAACAACCACGAGCCCTCTAAGACATGCGACAGATGGTAGGGTTCCAGTAGGCAGCTTACTGTTCTGTATCAAGCATATATGCACATGAAAACCACATGAAAAAGAAATAGAGATGACACAAGTTGGTTTACCAGTGAGTACTTTCTTAGAAGCTAGTTCTGTCGTAAAAGAAAGGAGGTTTGTATTATACCATAATCAAATTGTCCAAATTAAATAATTTGAAATATAAATGTTTCGATTTTGCAAACTTGAGGGGAAAATATAAAGATCTTCAAAATTTCAGTAGACAGGATCTAGAACAGTTTCCTTTGTGTCAGAAAGTTGAGTCTAGTTTTGGGGACTGGATAATACATCTAAGTAATTACTGGTGGAAAAAAAATCTATAGCTTACTTAAAGTATTTGAGTTCACAAAGAGATAGTATCACTCTTAGCACTGTTGAGATACAGGATTTTTCATTTTATTCTGTTAAGATTTTTTTTAGAGTTACATACTTTTGATTAGCATCTGATATTTGGCAATACATATGAATTTAATTAAGCAGAAGCAAAATCCATAGATGATATAATCACACTGTATAATATCAAGTCTGTGTCTGCAAAGACGTAATTTTCACATATTGTGCCAGTGCAGGATGTCTCATTTTATCTTTCTCTTAGAAGGATTTTATTCCTTTTTTTAAGGTTAACTGATTTTTAATACTTGTTTTAGATGTTGTCCTGAGAAGCAAGATAATACAGTTCATACCTTAATAGAGTGTTTTAAATGGACCACCGCCTGTTTAAAAAGACAACTGGTTGTGAGTTTGCCACAGTTGATAAAATTTCTTTGGGTTTCAGTTTTGTTTTTAAATGAAGAGTGGGAAAGGTAAGTGGGGGAGGGACATGAGTCAAGATACTTCCTCTACTTGTTCTGTATAAAATGAGGATAAGGTCTACCGCTAAGAGAATTAAATAAGCTAATATGCTGTGCAAACATTATTCTTTACTTTTGTTGTATTGCCTTAGTTTTGTCATTGAGGCAATTTCTGAAGTTGTTAAAAAGTTTCAAATTTAGATGAACAAAGACCATTTTTAGATTAGTTCTAAAGTTGGGAAATATATTATTATTAAATTTAAACCCCTTTAACAGTAAAATTTTTACTCTTAAAATTATTTTAGTGGCTATCTTATCATACCTGTGAAAATCGGAATTGGGATCCAAAATACAAATAAAACTCATAGGCTATACTTATTTTTGAATACCTTGGATATTTGATCTTCTTGTGAAACCAGTCTAACATATGATACTTCTTGGCAAGAGAAACACCTCACTGTTCCTTCTTTTTTTAAAAACAAAATCGATTAACTTTAAAGAGCAGATAAATTATGCAAGTATCTTAAGCAGCTACCACCAATAGGAAAGAATATTTCACAGCTAAACTCACACACAAAACAACATGAGTATGAAGTTGCTGTAAGTACAGAGTAGGGGTGTTTTGTTTGTCAAATAGAAATAATATTTCTGTACCTTCTTTTGTAAATGGACCATGGGGGTTTAAACTTTTAAAATTTATTGCAGATTGCATTTGAGGACTTGTGCTGGAATAGATAATGTGTATCACAAGATATGCAGTTGAATTTGTAATGGCTAGTATTTGCAAAGCAACTTTCAAATAAATATTTTATGGTAAATATTTAACAAAGTTTTTCTAGCAAGTGGGGATGGAAATTCTAGTTATTTAGAGTTATAAATAGTCTGTTACCATCATATCCAAATATAACATTTTGCTAGTGTTTATTAATTTCTGTCATTAACTAGAACAATTATAAGAGAGCTTTTTTTTTTTTTTTTTTTGAGACGGCATCTCACTCTGCAGCCAGACTGGAGTACAGTGGCGCAACCTCCACGCACGGCAACCCCCACCTCCCAGGCTCAAGTGATTCTCCTGCCTCAGCCTCCCAAGAAGCTGAGATTACAGGC
>NW_016107931.1:863554-868168 GCF_001604975.1 Cebus imitator | reverse complement strand
CTGAGTCTCGCTCTGTCACCCAGGCTGGAGTGCAGTGGCACTATCTTGGCTCACTGCAACCTCTGCCTCCCGGATTCAGGCAGTTCTCCTGCCTCTGCCTCCTGAGTAGCTGGGATTATAGGCATGTGCCACCTTGTCCTGGTGATTTTTGTATTTTTAGTAGAGACGGTGTTTTACCATGTTGATCAGGCTGGTCTCGAACTCCTGTCCTTGTGATCCACCTGCTTCGGCCTCCCAAAGTGCTAGGATTACAGGTGTGAACCACCATGCCTGGCCAGAATAAGGATTATTCTCTTATATAGCCACAGTATAGTTAAGTTCAGAAAATTTAACATTGAAACAATAATTTTACCTCTTTCATATTCCAATTTTGTCAATTGCCCACTCCAGGATTTCATTTAGCGCCATGTATTGTATTTAACTGTAATGATTCTCTAGTCTCTTTTAATGAAGAATTTCCTAACCTTTGTCTTTTACAATGTAGGCATTTTGGAAACTAAAAGCCAGTTTGGTTGTTTTTTTTAATAGAATATTCCTTAATCAATCAATCAGTCAATTCTCCCTCCCTCCCTCCCATCTCACTCTGTTGCCCAGGCTGGAGTGCAGTGGTAGAGTCTCTGATTACTGCAATTTCTGCCTTGTAGGTTCAAGTGATTCTCCTGCCTGAGCCTCCTGAGTTGCTGGGACTATAAGCATGCGCCACCATGCCCAGCTAATTTTTTTGTATTTTTAGTAGACACAGAGTTTCACCATGTTGCCCAGCCTGGTCTTGAACTGCTGAGGTCAGGCAATCCGCCTGCCTTGGGCTCTCAAAGTGCTAGGAATACAGGCGCCTGCCTTGGGCCCTCAAAGTGCTAGGAATACAGGCATGAGCCATGGTGCCTGACCCCCTCTTTTTTCTTTTGAGCACTTTTAGCTTCTGGTACAAAGCTGTTTTAGACTTATCCTGTACTGAGTGCTTCAGCCCCGGAATCAGCCATTTCTCTGAGGACCCTGGTTTTAGTTCCACCTAGTGGTAAAGCATATTTTTAAAATAGAGATTATACAGTTGATTATACATACACAGAGAGAGGTTTTTGTCATAATTAGGAGATTACTAGAACTTCTTGGTATGCGGGATCACCTGTACCTCAAAGAGTTGGCACATGGGACAAAGTTCTTATTTTGGGTGTTTTGTGTGTGTGTGAGAGAGACAGAGTCTTGCACTGTCACCCAAGCCGTAGTGCACTGCACGATCTCGGCTCAGTGCAACCTCTGCCTCTCAGGTTCATGTGATTCTCCTGCCTAAGCCTCCTGAGTAGCTGGGATTACAGGCGCCCACCACCACACCCAGCTACTTTTTGTATTTTTAGTAGAGACAGGGTTTCACCATGTTGGCCAGGCTGGTCTCGAACTCCTGACCTCAAGTGATCCACTGGCCTCGGCCTCCCATAGTGCTGGGGATTATAGGCATGAGCTACCACACCTGGCCTGGGACAAAGTTCTTTGGAAGTGTGATAATGATACTTTTCTTTTGAATAAAGCTTAAGGTTTTGTTTTCATTTTTTGATTATTTTGTTTTGAGGCAGGGTTCCCCTCTGTCACCCAGGCTAGAGTGCAGTGGCACAATCATGGCCCACTGCAGCCTTGACCTCCTGGGTTCAGGTGATCCTCCCACCTCACCAGTAGCTGGGACTACAGGCATACACCACTACTTCTGGCCAAATTTTGTATTTTTTAATGGATATGGAGTTTTGCCATGTTGCCCAGGAAATTTCAAACTCCTGGGTTCAAGCATTCCGCCCACCTTCAAAAGTGCTGAGATTACAAGCATGATCCAGCACACCTGGTCTTTTCTCATAGTCTTTAAAGAGAATAAGATTCATGAAGAGCACTACATTTCTGTTCTATTTTCACTACTTCTAACAATGTTCTTTGCTTTTTTAAAATTAGGTAAGTATGAACGGAAAAAATCAAAGCATATGCTACACAGTGTATGTATTATAGATAATGATTGTGATTATGGAAATAACATGCTCTCATAGAATGTATTCTTCCTAATTGTATTTCTTGTTACAACCTTCCACCTGTAATTCATCGTTCTGTTATATTGAAACTGTTTTTGGCTTTTGAATTGTTTATACCAGCAGCTGATTACTGAGTAATTTAAGAGTCTCACTTAATTATGGCAGCACTATTCTAATTAGAATGCTAAATGTTGGCGCTTTATTTTGCAAATAGAAGTGTAGAATATTCATGTTTGCAAAATTTGTAGAAAAAAATATTGAGAATTTATAATTTTAAGATGTATGCATTAAGCATGGACTTAGGCTGGTTTTACTCACAGAGTAAATATGTAATTCATTTGAAATATGAAATCCTTGACTTAGGCTGGGAGCAGTGGCTCACACCTGTAATCCCAGCACTATGGGAGGCCAAGGCAGGCGGATCACTTGAGGTCAGGAGTTTGAGACCAGCCTGGCCAACAGGGCAAAACTTTGTCTCTACTAAAAATAAAAAATAAGCTGGGTGTGTGGCAGATGCATGTAATCCCAGCTATTCAGGAGGCTGAGGCAAGAGAATTGCTTGAACCTGGGAGGCAGAGGTTGCAGTGAGCCGAGATCGCGCCCCTGCGCTTCAGCCCCTGGGTGATAGAGCTAAGACTTATTTTCAAAAAGAAAAAAAACAGAAATCCTTGACTTAAATTGGATTAAATTGGCCGTTTGTTAAAAGTGGCATTTTTCTAGCAATTAAGAAAAAATTTATATAAAGCTGAAAAATTACATAATTTTAAGTAGAACAAATATAAGCTCTTAATTTGAACATTAAAAGAGCTTGAGAAATATGCTGGTGAGACAACACTGATTTTGAATTTGCCATGTTGCCTAGGCTTGTCTCAGAACTCCTAAGGCTCAGGTGATCCACCTCAGCCTCCCAAAGTGCAGGGATTGCAGGCATGAGCTGCCACACAAGCCCAATACACTGGTTTTAGTTAAAATTGTAGATAGTGGAAAGCAAAGAGTGCTATGAGGAGCGTGTACAGACTCCCAGCTGTTGTGGGAGATAAGGAAGATTTCTTGGAGGAAGTGGCATTCAAGCTAAGACCCGATGATCAGGTGGAGTTAGCTGGAGAGCAGGGACAGAGAACATCCTGGGCAAAAAAGGCCTATTCTTCAGGTGAGAATGACACACGAATGGGACTGAAAAAGTAAACTGGTATTTCACATGAAGGATCTTTTATATTTTGTTAAGGATTTTGGACTTCATCCTTTTTTTTTTTTTTGAGGCAGAGTCTCTCTTGTCACCCAAGCTTGAATGCAGTGGCCTGATCTCGGCTCACTGTAACTTCCGCCTCCCAGGTTGAAGCGATTCTTCTGCCTCAACTTCCTGAGTAGCTGGGATTTACAGGCATGCGCCACCGCACCCAGCTAATTTTTGTATTTTTAGTAGAGTCAGGGTTTTACCATGTTGGTCAGGCTGCTCTCAATCTCTCAATTTCCTGACCTCAAGTGATCTGCTCGCTTTGGCCTGCCAAAGTGCTGGAGTTATAGGAGTAAGCCACCACACCTGGCCTGGACTTCTGTTTAAAGGCAGTAAGGAAGCCTTTACTGGATTTAAATAGGAGCTCAATTAGATAGGATTTGTATTTCATCAGGAGCCCCCTTTGGCCCTAGTCTGGTGGAAGATGAGTCAAAGCAGAGAGACTAGTTACAAGGCTGTTCCCAATAATCCAGTGAAAAATAGTGGTGACCCTGGGTTAAGGTAGTATTGGTGTGGGTAGGGAGAAGTGGACAGTCATATTTAAGAGGTACCTGGGGAATAGAATTACACAGACCTGGGAGTAGATTGGATATTCAGTGGGAGGCAGGGAGAGAAGTAATCTCTCAAGTGATGCTTAAGCCATAACCTTGGATGGTAGTATCCACTGACACGGTAGGAGGAAAATGTTTCAGGGAAAGTGGTGATGAATTTGTGGTGGACTAACAAGGCCAACACTAAATATTAGAAAGATTAATGTGGTCATGGTTTAAAAGAGAATGAAAAGAAGATACACCAGAAATGGAGAGATAGTTAAATGGTTTTGTAGGAATCTCAGCTAGAAGTGCCTATATTCTTAGTGCAGAACTAATAGGTTTGGGAAAGTAATGAGAAATAGACACTAAGCAAATAGTACCCCAAAGATGGCGTCAGATATCCCAGTGACATCTTGCAGCCTGCTCAGCTTTATGCTATGCCCCTGAGATCATTTTTCAGGATGAAAAGTGAAAGTACCTTGATGTTACTTCTCAAATATGCATAGAAAGTAATATTGTTGAAAAGGCAGCTCTGGCTGGGCGTGGTAGCTGAAGCCTATAATCCCAGCTCTTTGGGAAGCTGAGGCAGGCAGATCATTTGAGGTCAAGAGTTAAAGACCAGCTTGGCCAGCATGGCAAAACACCATCTCTACTAAAAATATAAACATTACCTGGGTGTGGTGGCGCATGCCTGTAATCCCAGCTACTCGGGAAGTTGAGGCAGGAGAATGGCTTAAACCTGAGAGGCGGAGGTTGCAGTGAGCCGAGATCGCGCCACTGTGCTCCAGCCTGGGGGACAGTGTGAGAATCTGTCTTTAAAAGAAGAAAAAAAACATAATTT
>NW_016107931.1:850870-863478 GCF_001604975.1 Cebus imitator | reverse complement strand
TATACATATTTAATTGGCCCCTATGAACAATGTTTCCTCTTTATGAGGGGACCCAAAGAAGTAGCTGCTGGTGTGAGAGTGAGAGACCACCTTCTTTATTGAGCTTTATTGCCCTGTTTCCTTGTTCTGCTATGTGTTGTAAGTAAGGCCAGGCACGGTTGCTCATGCCTGTAATCCCAGCACTTTGGGAGGCCGAGGTGGATGGATCACCTGAGGTCAAGAGTTGGAGACCAGGCTGGCCAACATGGTGAAACCTCACCTCTACTAAAAATATTTTAAAAATTAGCTGGGCGTGGTGGCGTATGTCTGTAGCCCCAGCTACTTGAGGAGGCTGAGGCAGGAGAATCGCTTGACCCCAGGAAGCGGAGATTGTAGTGAACCAAGATCACACCACTACACTCAAGCATTTGTCACACTCTCCACCCTCACCTCCAGTAGCTGGGACTACAGGTGTGTCCTACCACGCCTGACTCATTTTAAAAAATATTTTGTAGAGATGGAAGTCTCATTTTGTTGCCCTGTTTTCCAGGCTTAAATGTTTATACACACACACACACACACACACACACACACAGAGAGAGAGAGAGAGAGAGAGAGAGAATGAGAATGAGAATGAGAATGAGAATGAATAGAGACTGAGTCTCTCTAGGTTGCCCAGGCTAGTCTTGAACTCATGGGCTCAAGCAGTTGTCCCACCTTGGCCTCCCAAAGTGCTGGGATTACAGCCATGAGCCAGCAGCTGCTTTTTTGGGTCCCCTCATAAAGAGGTAACATTGTTCATAGAGGCCAATTAAATATGTATAGGAGATACTCAAAAGGAACTAGTTTTATCAAGTGTAACTTGGTTTCTCAAATAAATATGTAAAACATGAAGAAAAAAGAAAGCTGTTTAACATAAGGCTATTAAATGAGTATTATTAAGAAATTAAAACTTTAAGAACAGGTGAGAATTTTGAAATGATTGGAACTTAAAACTTAAAAACTTAAGATAAAGTTTATTTTATTTTATTTTATTTTTTGAGACAGGGTCTTGCTCTGTCATCTAGTCTGGAGTGTAGTAGCATTATCATGTCTCACTGCAGCTTCAACCTCCCAGGCGCAAACAGTCTTTCCACCTCAGCCCCCCATCCTCTACCCTCACATCCAGTAGCTGAGACTACTAGTGGGTCCTACCACACCTGGCTAATTTTTTAAAATTGTTTGTAGAGATGGAAGTCTCACTTTGTTGCCCAGGCTTAAATGCACGTGCGCGTGCAGACACACACACCGAGAGACTACAGAGACAGGGTCTCTCTGTGTTGCCCAAGCTGGTCTTGAACTCCTGGGTTCAAACAGTCATCCCACCTTGGCCTCCCAAAGTGCTGGGATTACAGCTGTGAACCATCTTGCCGGCTCTTAGGTATTCGTTTAAACCCGACAAGAACCCGTGTTTTTGAGGTGCAGTAGTTTTAAAAAGCAATGTAAAGCATTTACTCTTATGAAAAGAATAAAGCAGATGACATTGAAAGCAAGCAAGGTAGGAGACTGTGATTAACAGTAAAAAATCAAGAGTTTTAAATGAGATTTAAAGCAAAATAAAAGGCTGAAAGCTGGCTAACAAGAATATAAAAATGTAAAATAAAAGGCTAAAGGAAAACCTATTCATTAGGTAAAAAATAAGAAATAACAAATACCAAAAACAAGAATGGTGAGATGAAAAGTATAAACTAAAAATATCTTGGGAAGTTTGAAGAAAAGGACTACTGGGTGCAGTGGATCATCCCTGTAATCCCAGCACTTTGGAAGGCAGAGGCGGACGGATCATTTGAGATCAGAGACTGGAGACCAGCCTAGCCAATATGGTGAAACTCCGTCTCTATCAACAATACACCACCAACAAAAAATTAGCCAGGCATGGTGCATGCACCTGTAGTCCCAGCTACTCAGCAGGCTAAGGCAGGAGAATTACTTGAACGCAGGAAATGGAGGTTGCAGTGAGCAGAGGTCATGCCATTGCACTCCAGCGTGGGCATCGCATCAAGACTGCATCTCAAAAAAAAAAAAAAGAAAAAGACAGCTTTGGGTGGAGGAGGGGCCAGAGGTAAGGGTGTCAGGTTGCTCTCTGCCCCTCGGCTAGCTGTGGAACACTGCGGCCTCAACAGGAAAGACTGGGAATGACAACCCCAACTCAAAATTATTTCTATTTCCAGCTGATTTCTCTTTTATCATGTTTCTTTAAAACTTCCAAGATTTTCATTTTTTATTTTTTTTTTTAACCAATAGTCTAAATGGTGTTTTGTGAAAAATACATTGCCTGGAAGAGATTACACTTTTTTTTTTTTTTTTTTTTTTTTTTTTTTTTTTTTTTTTTTTTTTTTTTTTTTTTTTTTTTTTTTTTTTAAATGAGACAGAGTCTCATTCCGATTACCCAGGTTAAAGTGCAGTGCTGCAATTTTCAGCTCACTGCAGCCTCAACCTCCTTGGGCTCAAGAGGTTCTGCCACTTCAGCCTCCCAAGTAGCTGGGACTATCGGTGCGCACCACCACACCCAGCTAATTTTTTTTGTATTTTTAGAAGAGATAAGATTTTGTCATGTTGCCTAGGCTGGTCTCCAACTCCTGGACTCAAGCGATCTGCCTGCCTCAGCCTTCCAAAGTGCTGGAATTACAGGCATGAGCCACTGTGCTCTGCCAATATTAAAGATTTCTAAAACTTGTGTGACAACTTATCTTTTTACTGGAACATCTTGTAAGTTTCCCAAGAAACTCATTTTGGTATATGCTATTCTAAAAATGTGCCCTTTTCTTCTTTCTTCACAGATAGGGTCTTGCTCTGTCACCCAGGCTGGCTCTTTTTAGTTTTTATGGTAGAATACAGACTGCTGAGACAGGGAAGTTAGGGGTGATCCCCAGCAAAATTAAATCAGCCCAGCCATGCGATACTTCCTTAGCAATTTGAGAGAAGTTTACTACAAGTACTGCTTGAATTTTCTTTTAAAAAGTCATTTTTCAAAATTGTATAAATAAAAAGTATTTTTAAATTTTTAAGCAGATACCCCTTTCACTGCACTCTAGTGTTATCACTTTAACACAGCTGTTTTCATGTGGTTTTTTTGGTTCTTACAGGCTTTGCTCACATGTACATGTGTTTTTATATAGTTGTTGGTGTTCATATACTTTTGTGTTATGAGGCCTCTTTCTATGGCCATGGAAGGAAAGGAATTTTCTAGTGGTGACTGCCCCTGCCTGCTCTGTTGCTTACATTGTTTCAAGTACCATTGCTGCCACATTTTGAAAGTTGTTTTTCATCCTTCTTGCCTTAAAGTCACAGTTTGTTCTTCACTTTTGCTGGCCACAAAACAGAGCCCCCCGCGCCCCCCGCAGTCTTAACTGCTGCCAGAGTGCCTCTCTGGAAAATAAAAACACCTTAGCATCGTAGAACTAGCCTGTGTTGAGAAAACTTTTCTGTAAGCCTGTCATCTGCTGCCCAGGTCATAATAGTGGCAGCAGCTGTGCTAGAGAGGGAGTAGAAGGACTTCCATATACAAAAAAATAATAACAGAAAACTAAATGCTTTACACATGTGATTTCATTTAATTTCCATAATAATAATACTTCACAGGGATTTTTCAGATGAGGAAGCTGAGGCACACAGTGGTTGATGTGTCCAGGGATCAGGTAGTATATGCCAGAGACAATAATCTCTAAAAATTTATCGATCAACTAATACATAATATTACTTTGCATTTACCACAAAATAGCCATAAAAGATGAAGCAATTTATGAAATACATAAATGTGGAATATTTTCCTTTATGGCCTTGTCTTTTGGAACAGTTCCTGAGGTCTAGGTCCATTTTAATATCTGAAAATGGGCAAAATCTAAAAATTTGGTATTACTAACCATTGAAGTTATAAGGAAGGGGAAATAGTTTTATAGTTTCTTCCTCCCACAGGTCATAATTTAGTTGTGGACATCAGGATGTTTTTCTTGGCTTATTTCATTCATGTAGTTTTCTTTGCACATCTGTTACATAAATTATGAAACGATTTCCTTGAAAAGTTGCCAGTTTAATTCATGTTTAAGAGCAATCAAGAGTTGGTACTTTTGGGGAAGAAGAATTAAATGACAGACTTTAAGAGGCGGAAATCCCACCGGTATCCTGGTTTAAATATTTGTTTTGGATCAATCCCTATATCTTTTGAGGCATTAAAATAATTATTACATGGTTTTGGGTATTTTGCAAAAGACTTTTTTTTATATTGGACTATAAACATTTAATGACCTTTTATATAAAATGAATTATTTTAGTCCTTGTTTCTATAAGTTCCTGTCTTTTCAGTTATACACTTACACATACATTTTAGTCTGATAAATTATCATTTGAAACTAAACTTGGAGTGTTGACTTCTTCAGTGATTATTCATATTAGGTAATCTT
Organism: Cebus imitator; assembly: GCF_001604975.1. Lineage (NCBI taxonomy): Eukaryota > Metazoa > Chordata > Mammalia > Primates > Cebidae > Cebus > Cebus imitator. Next base: position 859,060 of record NW_016107931.1, on the reverse strand, counting down.
TTCTGACCTCAAATTTTTCATAAAATAATTATTTTCTGTGGCTTGCTTTTGGAAAAAAATTTTAAGATTTATTCTGCTAGTTATATTTTAGGACGGTTATACTTATGACAAACATATTGGTTGTTAGAAATCTCAGAAACTTTATATGTGACTCTGGTTAATTTTGCCCCATCCAAACTGATAATTGAATCAATACTGGAAATTTTCCTGGAATGTTAGGTAAACTCCTCTGTAAGGAAGGTACCATGTATTTCTTAAATGTACAGTTTGCAGTTGTAAGGATTTGGAAACTTGAAATTTTTAGATAAAGACTGTTTGTAATATTGATAATCTGTACTGGGTATTTTTAGAGATTAGAAAAGAAAGTGTGGTATAAATAGGTTAATGTCAGCTACTCATCAAATTGCTCAGATTAAATTTCTTGTGTTACATTTCCTGCTGTGAAACCGTTCTTTGTAAAATGCGATAAGTTCTTGATAGATTTTTATGTACAAAGTTTTGACTTTTTAAAACATCTGGAAGGTTTGTCACAGGAAATTTATAATTTTGTTACGATCTGACATGCATGTATGGAAATATGTCACTTAGCTAAACCAGTCCCTGACATCCACCTCATAGCTCAGCTTTGTTCTCCAGCTTTGAGGCTGTGGTAACAACTGATTTCTGTATTTAAAAAAAAAAGACTCAATGAAAACCAGCCTCTTGTGCTGGCAGAGAGTGTGATAGGGTCTAAGAAAATGATAATTCGACAGAAAATAAATACACATATTTAGAAGAGGAACACATCAAGTATGACAATAGCTTGGATTGATGACACAGTCAAATCTATGTGGAATGAGTAAATTTATGAAAAGTGTCCTGCTTGTGCAAGAGTGTCTTACCGGAGAAATAAGACTTCGGGGATGATATGTATTCGTTATCCAGTAGTGAGGATAAGCACAGGATCTTTAACTTACGGACAAACTTGGGAGATTGTCAAGAGTCTGTACAAACATTTCCATTTTCATAATTTTGAAGATATACACAAGGTGATTAATCTTCCAAGAATGTTAGGGAGTTCTTAAAGCTTTTCAAATTTTCCTACTTGCAGAGTATTGTTTGGTGTTTCACTTGCTCCCCCTTCCTCCTTTCCCTTCTTCCTCAAACTGAAAAACACTTATATATAAAACAGTTCTATAATATTTATTTTTTTCTGTAAGTAGTACAAATATAGTCTAAAAATTTAAGGTTACCAGAATATTGAGCCATATCAATCAGCAGTGTTCAGTAGTAGGAAAACGCTAAGAGGGATTAAAATTCTGTGGTTCATTTCTCTGCCTTCATGAGAATACTGGACTCAAGGATTACTGAAACTGAAGGCCAGCGTTAGTCAGAATGAGACAAAGATTTTGGTGGTAGAACTGATCTGAGATTTGGTTTAAAAAAGAATACAGTCCTTAATTTTCTGAAAACTTAAAACAATTATAATTTTTAAAATAGTTATACAAGTTTCTGTGGTCTTACATCATGTCAGGAGGAAACAATTGGAACTGGTGTTTTTGAACATTAAGACAGCGTTTTCTGTAATTTTAATCTCATGCAGACAGGCAGCTAGAGTTTGGACTTAGGCAGTTTGCCATGTTTTAAAGATTTTTTAGGTACTCAGTTATAATAACTAACTTGGTGTTTGAGTATCCAGAATTATTTTAAATAGATTTAAAAAGTATTATGGGGTTCCCCTCCTCCTTCAAAGCCTGGTAGTTAGCTGTTATTTTCCTTATTTGATCATTTTTTTTTTTTTTATTACTGAGACAGCTAAAAGATGGGGTATAATATTTTTGTGCAAATTCCTGATGGTTATTTTTAAAAGGAGAGAGTTTTGTGTTTCAGTATTTAGGAATTTAATGTTCCCTCTTGAAAAGTAAAAAGGAAAACAGAAGATGCATAATCCAGTGTAGTCTTTTGTGTACATAGTTGAAGCTATAAATAATATGCATCCCATAGATATATGATATCATTGGATTGAATAGGTTATATGTTTTAAATATTAATAACTAGGTTACTCTTTGCTGAAATCCTGTTATTGCAGAATGGGTAAGAGAGCTTCAGAGTTTCGACGTCTCTGATTTCAGTTTTTCCCGAATCAAACTGGTATTTTCTTTAATTTTAAGAGTACATGTATAAGAGGAGAGACATTGGTTTTCTCCCTTTCAAAATTAGATGGTTTGTATTTAATATTTACTAAACCCAAAGAAAATGTCATTTCCATGACTGAGAGTATATCTTTTTAAATTTTTTTTTCTTTTTTTCTCTTTTCTTTCTAGAGAGTATATCTTTTTTAATATTAATTCAGCATTTAGCTCTTTTGTAGCATAATTTGTGATGTTGCATTTGATGTCACCTTAGACATTGATAGGCCTTTTCATTTAGATCAGATTATATTCTATGATTTTAGGACAGTGTGACATAATAGAAAATGTGCTTTGGAATTAAAAGACCTAATAAAGTTTTAAAATCTGCCATTTACTAGTTGTGAGATTTGGAGTGAGTTTATTTAGAGAAAACATCCAGGGTTGTCATATTGGTTTCTTCTGTACTTTTCCAAAATTTATTTTATTGGATTTCTTCTTATGGAGGGAGTACTATGGTTTCTTATTACTTTAGCAGTATGGCTATTTTATAACATAACTTACTTTAGCAAAATTGTCTCTTCTGCCTGACCATGTTGTCACTTGTGTTGAGACTTTTTCATTGCATTGTATTTCATTTTCAGATCAGTAAGAGACTTTTTTTTATGAATGGTGAATATCCAACCATATGGATGAATCAGTTTTTCTACCTCTCCACATCATTTCTGTAGAGCCCCAGATATTCTGTTAACAATGAAAGTAATCTGTTGAATTTAGGAATAGTAGACTTCTTGGCTGTTGTCAGTACATTTGATACTGTTCACAGGACTGTAATGAAATGTAATACCAAGGGTATTAAAATACGAGTATTAAACCTATAAAATGTTCAACTTTCAAATAAGGGTAATGTGGTGGAGACTATCCCCTGATAAAAAAATGAATATCACAAGGTTCATTATCTAACTTTTATTCTTTAAACTATTTCTCTAATGTTATAGATGGAAATATAAAAAAAAGAGCAAAGGTTTCTGGCTTAAATGAACTTGTTAACCAAGGAAACTGTCTACTACAGCAGTGGCCTCCAACCTTTTTGGCACCAGGGGCCGATTTTGTAGAAGACACTTTTCCACAGAGTGGGGTTTGGGGATGAAACTGTTCCATCTCAGATCATCAGGCATCAGATTCTCATAAAGAACACACAACCTAGGTCCCTTGCATGCACAGTTCACAATTAGGGTTTGCGCTTCTGTGAGAATCTAATGCCACTACTGATGTGACAGGAGGCAGAGCTCAGGCGGTAATGCTCCCTCACCTCCTGCTGTGTGGCCCCATTCCCAACAGGCCAGTCCCCAGCCCTGGGCATGGGGCCCCTATTCTACAGTGTTCATTTTATGGGTGTTTTATGGTTAAAAAAAAAAATTAAGATTGATAATAATAGTATAGCATATACTTTTAATATAATGTGGCATAACTGTTCTACAACATTTAATTTATAAAAATATCTTTTCTGAAACCTTTGCGGTATTGACATTAAAAGGTGACTTGTAAATATAGATTTTGATGTCAAGAATTATTCATCCCGAGTACAGTTTTTTTAAAAGAATCATATTAATTCCAAAATTGGGAACTTAAATTGTTCTCTGTGGTTTAACATTTTTTTGGTATACATATTTTAGTCTATATGCATATATTTTAGTTACTAGTTTGCTGTACTTATTATCCTCATAAAACAAGATGTTGGAAGCACAAATAATATTCATGTGGCCTACTGTGATGTTTACTTGCCTATAAATAGTGAAAATGTAGCTAGTCATTATATAGTCCTTGCCTTATATTTTTAATGGCCTTTAGTCATTTTCCCTTGGTTACAGTATAATACTTGGGAAAAACTTTGGAAAATACAGAACAGTGTTAATATAAAGAAAAAAATACCATCATTTGAAACAGTTGCTTGGAACTAAGTTATGTTTATTTCTGTCTCTAGCTGTTTGTTTCCTGTCTCTTAGTGTGGGTGTGTGTATGCATGCATATGTCAAAACACATTTAGAGGTCTCAAAGAAAAGATTTCCTGATCTCAGGGTGAGTGAAATCTTGACAACCTTTAACGAAGAAACCATACAAAAAATATAGATTCATTTGACTTCAGTTTTTTAAAAAGGAATAAAATTTAAAAGGCAATCTGGGAAAAATACTTCTCAATCTGTTTCAGTTTCCTCCTTATTCCTTTGTTAGCAGTTAGTACCACGTTATACCTATACTTTACCTTTTCTCTTGGTGTATAGTTTTGTTTTAGCAAAGCATATTCTTGAAGTTTTAAGAGGAAAAATATCAGTAATAAGGACTGCTCTAGTTTTTTCTTGTTAATTATTTTACTGATGATTCTTAATGTTAGATAAGAAGTATTGACTATTTGTAAGTAAAAGCCTTGTTTTAGCTTTTAACCAATTTACCTCTAAAAACTGTACCAAAAATTATCAAGTAAAATGATTTGGTATTATATGAGTGTCAAATGGTCAAATAAGCAGAAAATGGGGAATAAAGAGGAGGGCTACAATGAACACTAATAATTTACAAACTAAATAATTGACCCTTGACTAACTGAATATTAGCTATGTTTACATAGCTGTAGAAGCATTTATTAGTTCGTTTTCATGCTGCTGAGAAAGACATACCCAAGACTGGGAAGAAAAAGAGTTTTAATTGGACTTACAGTTCCACAGGGCTGGGGAGGCCTCAGAATCATGGCGGGAGGTGAAAGGCACATCTTATATGGCAGCGGCAAGAGAAAATGAGAAGACGCAAAACAGAAACCCCTGATAAGACCATCAGATCTCGTGAGACTTCTTCACTACCACGAGAACAGTATGGGGGAAACCACCCCATGATTCAAATTATCTCCCAGTAGGTCCCTCCCACAACACATGGGAATTATGGGAGTACAATTTAAGATGAGATTTGGGTGGGGCCACAGAGCCAAACCATATCAAAGCATGTGTTCGAACCTTGAGGATGGTAACTTCTCACAGTTGGCACTAAAGATTTTGTGAGTCAGCAGTGCTGAGTTGTGCAGAGTTAAGTTGCTGGGGTGATCTGAGAAGCAAATGAGAAAATGGGTAAAAGCATCATGGAAACAATGAGCAGTTTTATAGATATAAACGATAATGATTGTGTTTATGGATTTTATTCTTGTATTCCTCATTCTTTGGTTATTCCTTCCATCTTTCATTCCCTCTCTTACCTTTCTTTTTGGCCTAATATTAGAGTCCCTTAAGATTTGTTATTGTTAACCAGTTATACTGCTAAACTACCTAGTAGTTGTAACTGTTAAATTTAAACTGATTAATAATTACCAGTCTTTATCAGGACAGAGAAACCTACTGTTCAGGTCACTCATTTCAAGATTCTTGTTTTATCTTAAAGAGAAAGTTAATATATTGAGTAAACCTGGATAGAACACATGTGTAGCAAAGCATAGGATCTGTCAAAAAAAAAAAAAAAAAACGCATGTGAAAAGGGCTCATTTTGTACTTTCTGGTGAATATTAGATTGTTCTCAAAATTACAGACACTTTTTAATGCTAGCGAGAAAATGTAAAAATTACAGCAACATTTTTTTTCTTGATTTACATTCTCTTATGAAATAGCCGCATTTCTTTTTTTCTTTTACTTTCCTTCCATTATTACATTCTCATGTCTGTTTATGTTTGTAGAAATTAAATACAGATGAAGATCTGAAGATAAAAGGTAGTTATTGGTGATGACAGCAGAAATGTTAAAAATCATTAGATATTTTGTGGATCAAGTTCTCTTTTGATATCATTGTCAAACTCGTTTAAAATAATATACAGAAAAATTTTTAGGTGTTATCAAAGTATTCTTCATTACTTTCTTAAGTGTTATAATGATAATTACATGAAAGGAAATGTTAGAAAAGCCTATATCCAAAGACTTTTAAGCCTTCAATAAAAAGTTACAATAATGGTTGCCTGTACCTTAAAAAAACGAGTGAGTGTAAAGAGATAATTTTTTAAAATTTCAAGTTAAGAATCTCAATTTAGGATTGGTGAAAGTCCACAAGTCACTTGTTTGACTGTAGTGTTAGTTTAATGGTATGAAATTTATTGGGGAGGGGAGGCGTCTCTGTAATTTTGTTTGCAGATCAAGTTCTAGACCTTTGTCTGGGTAGTGTGTGTTTAAGAAACTGTTGAGAGTGCTCCCTCTAGCGTCTGAGATATATTCTTAAAACATTTTCGTCAATCAGAAGATTTCAGAATTAAACTGGCCTTTGTTTTCCTTTCAAAGCTGAACATAAATTTTTATTTTTATTTTTGGTGGGGAGGGATTGTTTTTCTTTTTTAAACAGGTCACTGGAATTATGGGTAGGGCATAGATTGAGGGCAATAGAAAACATGAGAAAGGAAGGATCAAAATACCATGTCTACCTTTTTAGAAATAGTTATTTTTAAATGACCTGGAATTAGGCCAAACCATACATTCTTGTTTTAGTTTACATTTGTTTCTGAAATAAGCGAATCTTAAAATACTTTGTTTTGGAATTCTTTATGCCATCAGATCTCATCTTGAGAGAGTTCTTTCCAGTTTTCCAGCAACAGCTTCATTGGAAAATAGCTTTTTTGTGGGGAGGACAAGGAAGGGGAAACACGGTCTTGTTCTCTGTAGCCTCAACTTCCTGAGCTCCTACAGTCGTCCTGAGTAGCTAGCACCACAGGTATGTGCTACCATGCCCAGCAAATTTTTGGATTTTTTTGTAGTAATGGGGTTTTGCCATGTTGACCAGGCTAGTATCGAACTGCTGGGCTCAAGTGATCCACCTGCCTTGTCCTCCCAAAGTACTGGGGATTACAGGTAGGAGCCACTGCACCTGGCCTAGAAAATATCTTTAAAATAGATCTGGATTATTTGTGGAAGCGCTGTGTTATTTTTTTGTTTTATAGTTGTCATGTCCTTCTGTAGATGTATGTAATAATCATATTGTGAGTATATTCTGATGGCTCTCATTGTTTTTCAACCAAAGAAATAAGGAGATTCTTACATTATTGGCCCTCTGCCACCTCTCCCTCTAAACATAGCACTCATATAGGCCTTCAGCTAAGAATCTTGTAAAGGGTTACAGAAACAGAACCTTTCTTATTTGACCCATGGGCCTTTGTCACTTGAACAAGGAAAGTAGTGTTCTGAAAGCTACAGCATTTATGAAGGCTCTGCTAAAAATATTTCATGTACATGGACTGGAGATTAACTTCTTTCATCTTGTTCTCCAACAAATTAAACAATGCAAAGAGATTTCAAGTGCATTCTTGATAATGAAATGCTTGGGTGAATTATAATCCTAATTGCTGCTGTTCATTTTCACAGCTGCATTTTGACACTTTTAACTGCCTAAGCCACGCATTCTTCAGCCACCAGGATAAACAAAAGCATTCTGAAATTTATCATTTTGTGACATCTTAAATTGTGAATCTGTTATTGGCTGCCTTAGTTTTATTTTGGTTCCATGGTTGATAAAATTAGTACGAAAATTCTTCTTCCACATTCATACATGAAAGTGTTGTAACAGAACCATTACTGGATTTTAACAAAAATATATTCCTTAGTGGTCTTAACATTTTTAAAGGAGGTGGGCAGTGGAGATTATGGATTTATTTTAGTCCTGGGGAAGGAATTTGTATTTATCGCATTAATTGATATCTTAGGAGGCAGCTTTCTCCAAGATTTGAAAGAAAATAAAAGGATCTTGCATTTCTTCCATAGTAGAATAGTGTTCTGAAGTTAAGTCTGAAAGCCAGATTGATTTAGCTTTTTGGCAAGTCACATTTATATGCATAATGGTTCCTTTAAAATTTGACCCAAACTTGTTTGTTGGTTTCTTCTTTAAATGTAAAGAAATTGAAAGTGTTTGCAATAAATTTGAAATTTAAGAGATTTGATTATCAGTTTCAACCAAACCTTCCTTATTTTAAAAATAGAACTTTTTGATGACTAAAAAACCATATGGCAAAAGTGGGTTATATGTATGTAATAGTTACCAAATTCTGATTTTTCACTGTTTTTAAGACTTAATT
>NW_016107931.1:829824-849959 GCF_001604975.1 Cebus imitator | reverse complement strand
CTAGCCCCTAATTTATTTTTATTTTTAAAAATTTTTTTGGAGACAGGGTGTTGCTCTGTTGCCCAAGGCTGGAGTATGGTCGTGCGGTCATGGTTCCCCTTGACCTCCTGGAATCAAGCAGTCTTCCCACCTCAGCCTCCCTAGTATCTGGGACTATAGGTGCATGCCAACACATCTGGCTAATTTTAAAAAATTTTTTTTAGACACCAGCTCTCACACTATGTTGCCCAGGCTGGTGTTGGTTATTATATTAAATACTAATAATGGGTAACATTTATTAAGTACTTCCTATATGTCAAACACTGTACTAAATAAAACCATTTGCTCTGCTAGCCTTTGAGGTAGTATTCTTATTTATTTCCATTTTATGGTTGTGGAAACAGATTAAAATAATTAAAATAATTTTGCCAATGATCACATAGCAAGTGATTGGAATCAGATCTTTTTGACTCCTGAGACCCATGTTCTTAATCATTGCTGAAGTCACAAGGGAAAGTTAAGTGTGCATCATACAATCTCTGGATGGAATATTATGCAGGCAGTAAAAGTGAGGGTTACAGCAAATGTATAATGACATAGAAGTACATATGATAGAGTAAATGAAAAAAGACTAAGGGATTACAGTTCAGCATTCATAGTGGTTCTAAACACCTGTGGATATCTTTGATTTATTATTTTTTAAAAATGTGATATAGATACTATCTAGCTGTTACATAATTTTGCCTAATTTATAGAATTTCTATAAACAGGAAACATAGCCTACATTGCGTGTAAACCCAGATTTGGTCAAGAAACTGACAACTTAGTTTTATAATAGACTCTAGCATGTTGAATTTTTTGAAAAAAATTTTGACCCTCAGCCATTTTTTACTGGACTTATGCCAGCTCTGATGTAATCTCTCATCTGTGTTCTTGAAGGCTAATGGAATAAAATCTGCTTAAAGATAAGTGTGTTACATAGTGTCCGTAGGGTAGCTTGTGCACAAAAGATGTTTTGTTTCCCACCCTGTGGAGGTAGCTCATTAGGACACCCAGTAGTGTCATTATTAAGTTTTCATGTGTTTCTCAGTTTTGATGCTAATCTTTGTGCGTATGTGCGTGCATTTTTTTCCTCTGCAGCACCAATGTGGTTATGAATTATTCAGAGATTGAGTCTAAGGTTCGAGAGGCAACGAACGATGATCCTTGGGGACCTTCTGGGCAACTCATGGGAGAGATTGCCAAGTAAGTGATAATTTGACTCAGCAGTGCAGAAAAAAATCAAAGTATCTTGACACAGAAATGTGAAATTTGCTTTCAGATTTAAACTATTTGGCTGCCAAAATATAAATTTTGCATAATTCAGATAGTAATGTAGAAAGTTTTACTCAGTCCATTACCCTTAAAAATTTGGCTCAAAAAAGAAACCCGCAATTTTTTTTTCAATGAAGTTTTGAGACGTGCTGTAGCTCACTATGTAAAATTTCGACAAATGCGTGTAAAATAACTTGGAAATGCAAGTTAAAAAATTTGTTTCTATGAACACCTGGGCCACTGTACCAGTGAATGAAGAACTTACAAAGTATCTTAATTAATGGGACTTACATATGTGCCAGGTAGTGTATAAAATATAGGGAAAACATTTTCTAGGAAGTACAAATCTTCTAAATTTTTTGAATTAAGCATACTAATGTTTAAAAACTCTTTGGGGAAACACAGTAAATTAGGACAAGTCTGCCATCTACTGTCAAAATTAATATATCACAGACTTTTAAAGAAAATGATTCTTTTTTCAGGGCTACATTTATGTATGAACAATTTCCAGAACTTATGAACATGCTTTGGTCACGAATGTTAAAAGACAATAAGAAGAATTGGAGAAGAGTTTATAAGGTATGGACACAAGTCTGTTTTAATTACTTGCCATGTTGAAAACAAATGCTTGAAATTTCAGGTATATATACATAGGTGATTTTGAAGTATGTTAAATCTTAGAATAATCGAAAACACATGAAAGAAGTAGATTGGTTATTTGTGTTCTGTTTTCTAGTCATCATGAACAACCGTGAATGGAAAATGTTTAAAATTAATATTGATAATACTTCTAAATGTTGATTACTTCTTAAAATTTTTCCTACTAAAATGTTTGTGCATATCAAAAACAATTGGATCTATAGTAGTATGCATGTTTAGTGTATGAGCAGTTAAGATGAATACTACAATCTAATATGGTTTGTCATGTCTACATAGAAATTTACCTAATTTATGATAGTATTCTCATAGTATTCTATATCAAAAATACTAGTTCAAAATGTAATTCTAATTTTAAATTTGTGAATATGAACTCTATCAGATTCCTTTTGTTTAGTTCTGATCTCATATAATGCAGAATCCTATAACAATATAGTATGCTTCTACACTCACCATATTTTCTTGCTTCTTCAGAATGTTTTTCTGTGCTATCCAAAATGATATAATTTGGCTTTCAGAATTGAAAATCTATGTGTTAGTTTCATGTTTTTTATGTTACTCCTTTCTGAAAACATTCAGTGTCATTCCCTCAGGTTGTATGGTAGGTGTGATAAAATAATTGAAATTTCTGTAAATTAAATTTGCTTTTAGTTTTTGTTTGTTTGTTTGTTTTTTATTCTTGGGTAAACTTTTTTAAAGAATCCAGTCATATGTACCACATAAGGACATTTTAGTCAGTGATGGACCACCTATATGACAGTGGTCCCACTGGATTATAATACCCTATTTTTTCTGCACCTTTTCTGTTTTTAGATACAGAAACACTCAGCATTGTGTTACAGTTGTCTGTAGTAGTCAGTACAGTAACATGCCGCACAGGTTTGTAGTTTAGGAGCGATAGGTTGTCCCACACATCGTCAGTGTGTAGCAGACTATACCATCTAGGTTTGTGTAAGTACACTATGATATTGGTACAATGACAGAATTGCCTAATGGCACGTTACTCAGAACATATCCCCATCATTAAGTGACACATGGCTGTAAATTACTGTTAGGAAGAGGTTTTATGTCCCTCCGTTTTACCAGACTAACTAGATTTTTTTGTTTGTTTTTGCTACCCCCTCTTCTCCGCCTAACTAGATTTTCATGTCCCTAATCAAGTGAGGTTTGTTCCAAGCAATGTTAAGTTCAAAATGTACAATTTATTGTTTGCAGTGTATTTCACAAAGTTGTGTAGGAGTAACTGTTATCTAATTGCAGAACATTTGTATCACCCCATAAAGAAACCCGATGCCCATTAGTAGTCATTCTAAATTTACATTTTAACAAAATTTAGTTTGTGGGTGACGGTTAGTGGTGGTTGGTTGTTTTTGAGACAGTCTGGCTTTGTCACCCAGGCCGGAATGCAGTGGCTCGACCTTGGCTTTCTGCAGTCTTGACCTCCTGGGCTTAAGGGATCCTCCTGCCTCAACCTCCTAAGTAGCTGGGACTACAGGCGTGTACCACTATACCTGGCAATTTTTTTTTTTTTTCATAAAGACGTCTCACTATTAAACATTCAGGTTTTTGTTTTGTTTTGTTTTGTTTTTTTTTGAGACAGAATCTCCCTGTTGCCCATGCTGGAGTGCAGTGACGCGGGCTCGCTCACTGCAACCTCTGCCTTCTGGGTTCCAGTGATTCTTGTGCCTCAGCCTCCTGAGTACCTGGGATTACAGGGGTGGGCCACAATACCCAGCTAATTTTTGTATTTTTAGTAGAGACGAAGTTTCACCATGTTGCCCAGTCTGGTCTCAAACTCCTGACTTCAAGTGATCCTCTCGCCTCAGCCTCCCAAAGTGCTGGGGTTACAGGCATGAGCCACTGAGCCTGGCCACAACCTTTTAAAACAAAAGCCACATAATTAACCTCAAAATTAAATTTTATCTGGGGAAAATACTATAGGATTGTTTAATTACCAAATAATTCTTCTGAGGTTTCTGGCAATTCACAGTTCCATAATGCTCAGATAAAAAGTAAAAACAGAGTCAGCTTTCTAAAACCTTATTGTCTATTTATGTCATGCATTCAAATACTTTGAACATCAGAGTTGTTCTTTTAAGTCTTTAACACATAGTATCCAGTGGACAATTTATAATTATTTACTACGCTTAGTATAAGAGGAACTTCAAATTGATTATATAAGTTTTCTAGATTATGTATTTAAAGTCTGATGTAAAGAAACCTCACCACCACCATGAAGATTCTTTCTTTGCTAATGTTAGAATTATTTTTTTTTAACCATTTACTGAAGCTCTACCAGAATTTATTTCATTAAATCATTTAGTGCTTTGTATTTTTACAGTCGTTGCTGCTCCTAGCTTACCTCATAAGGAATGGATCAGAGCGTGTTGTTACAAGTGCCAGAGAACACATTTATGATTTACGATCCCTGGAAAATTACCACTTTGTAGGTGAGCAATAGAAAAACCTTATAAGCAAATTAAAACAGTAGTTGGAGTTGTCAGTCACCTGAACCAGCTTAGAAGCTTCTCTGCTCTAATTAGAATGTGACTGTTGCTGGTTGTGTGACGAGTGCAGAATCCAAGACGTCGGGCCCTAGAGTATTAATTAGTGAAGACAAGAACTTGCAGAAAAGACTGGCTAATAACAACAGAACCAACACAACATGAGTGTTCGGGTTTATATTAAAATATGCACTGGAGACTGGTCCCCTGTGGTGTCCATAAAGGAATAGCTTTAATCATATGGGAAGAAAAGGTTAGAGCTCCAAAACACACACATCTGTTTGAAGCTGGTTTTTTCTTCCCTCCCACCAAATAATATTTACTGTGCAAAGGCAGCAAGGCCACAGTGTGTTTTGAATGTGAAAGAGGCTAGGGAATGAAGCACATTTCATTTTGTAGTGTACCCCAGTTGTAAGCACTTTAAATATTCAATTTTGAGCTATACTAAAACCTGGTAATTAGTGTTGCAGACTTGTACTGGAGAAACCAAGACATTGTGTGCTTTTCAGTTATTAAAATGCTAAAGTAATTCTTTTCATTTGTTTTCTTAAAATACGATAAAACACAATAGCACTTATAGATATGTCTATTTTGTATGGTCATCAGTGCATAATCCCTTTTAGTGAATCTTTAATTGACCTTGCATAGTACCATTATCTGTGGTCCTTTTTGGTTCATCTTTACATGCTCTTATACGCCAAAATTCCATTTTAAAACTTAGAATTTGCTGAAGAGAAAATGACAAAGTTAAATAGCACAGTTTGCCTCTGTTTATAGTTTTTTAAATATTGAAGCTGCTTTCTTATGAAGTTTTTGTATCTTTTTTTTTATCTTAAAGAGTTTGATACATATTAAGTGAATTCTTAAGTTTTATTTTTCTCTTACCATCCTCATAGATGAGCATGGCAAGGATCAAGGTATAAATATTCGACAGAAGGTGAAGGAATTGGTTGAATTTGCCCAGGATGACGACAGGCTTCGTGAAGAGCGAAAGAAAGCAAAGAAGAACAAAGACAAGTATGTTGGGGTTTCCTCAGACAGTGTTGGCGGATTCAGATACAGTGAGTATCAAAGACAAGCTGACGCCTAAGCATCAGCTTAGCTTCTTGAGTATACTTAAATCAGTGAAATACCAAAGACCAAAATGCTAATTTTCTTTTCTTGGAATACGTAGAAGACTAAAATACATGCACTACTAATTTTGGCTTCTGTCACATGAATCTTGGGAATCTTCCTATTTTTAACTTGTGGGTTCAGCAATAGGATTTTAACCATTAATGGCTGATTAAATGACTACATACTCCGAGGTGACATGCAGAGAATAAAACAGATATATACCCTTCCCTCTTAGGGTTACCACTCTTCTAAAAAGAAGCGGGGGAAAAGTTTCTATAACTCACAGTTGAGGGCATAAAAATATAAAGTTCGATCAGGAGATTAGCCTAATTTGAAACCAATTTAGCTGTATTTTTGCACCAAACCAGATAATCTTCCTGTCAGTCATTCCAGCCTCAGTCTCTCCTTCTTTCTTTATGCACTGCATAACTTGACGTATCAAAGGTGACTGACGATACTGTCAGTTTTTCATCTAGTCCTATTGCTTTGTTTATTGTTCCCAGTACATTTAAGAGCGCCTAGAACATTCATCTTTTGTGTTTATTTTTAATGTAATAATATAGTTTCTGTAAAATAAGGCATAGGTGCTTGAAGCAGATACACAAAATAAGAACTATCTTTCACAGCATGTCCGTTTGCACTTGTTCTGTCTTCTGTGAGCTCTGACAATCTCCTGGTCGTTTTGTGTATATGCATACAGGCCAATGCTGTGTATCTTAGCAGCTGTTTTCACTAAGGCTCTCCAGCTGCCCCCACCCATATATGTTTATATTTGGATTATATTGAGCTCTCATATCTCCTTCAATGGAACCATGTAAAACTCTTACATATAAAATTTCCTTACTCATTTGCTCCTCTGCTTTCTTGCCCTCAAAGAAAAAATACTGCATTTAGTTAGCTGTTTAAGGATATTTCTAACAGCAGAAAAAATCCTTTTTTTATATTGAAGCATCATATACGAGTCAGTTTTTTTTCCCCCCAGGGCTAACTCATAGGCAGTACAACCAGAGTCAGCCACATCAGTTTCTGAATTGGGCAAAAATATTTCTCCTAAAGCATATAAATAATGTTTTGGAATTTCTGTTTGTTTGGGGAAGTACAAAGTTTTTGAATTATTTACCCAAGTAGTTGTTTTATTCTTTAGCTTTTTCAAAGTATTTATAGAAACTTAATGTGTTTTTAATAGAAATTGCTATTTGAAACTTACTTCCACACTATTCTTGCTTGTATCTTTCTTTTTGCCAGCATAATATATAATTATATCAGCTAAACTTAGAAAATTGAATACGTTTTCAAACTCAGGCAGAATGTACTAACTGCAGCATCTGTATTAAAGGTAGAGTTGGACATCCTGTGTGTTTGCATCACATTCTTTTACTAAGTTATTGTTCATGTTTTGTGTTATTCAGACTTAACTGTTCATTATTGGCAGTTTTGTGGGGTTTTTTTTGTTGTTTTATTTTGTTTTTTTATTTGAGACAAAGTCTTATTCTGTTGTCCAGGCTGGAGTGTAGTGGTGTAATCTCTGCTCACTGCAACCTCTGCCTCCCAAGTACAAGTGATTTTCCTGCCTAACCCTCCCAAGAAGCTGGGACCACAGGCATGAGCCACCACACCTGGCTAATTTTTGTATTTTTGGTAGAGACAGGGTTTCCCCATGTTGACCAGGCTGGTCTCAAACTCCTGACCTCAAATGATCTGCCCACCTTGGCTTCCCAAAGTGCTGGGATTTAGGCATGAGGCACTGCAACCAGCCGGTTCTGTGTTTTCTCATTCTTTTTTTTTTTTTTTTAATTTTAGAAACGGGGTCTCACTACGTTGCCCAGGCTGGAGTACAATGGCTATTCACAGGCGTGATCCCACTACTGATCAGCATGGGAGTTCTGACCTGTTCTGTTTCCGACCTGGGCCAGTTCACCCCTCCTTAGGCAACCTGGTGGTCCCCCTGCTCCCGGGAGGTCACCATATTGATGCCAAACTTAGTGCAGACACCCGATCTGCATAGCACACTACAGCCCAGAATTCCTGGGCTTAAGCCATCCTCCCACCTCAGCCTCCCGAGTAGCTGGGACTACAGGCACGTGTCACCGCACCCGGCATGTTTTTTCATTCGGACATTAGATAATGTCTTGCCAATATCCAGTATCTTTAGCACTAATTTAGTATGATGTTCACAGTGCTAATCAGTTTGGTTTTCATCTACTTCCTGTCCTGTAAATTTGTTGTTTTCCAAAGTCTAGTTCATCACACTGTCATTGAAATGTACTTACACATTGTTGGAAAATCACTTATTTTTGATAAGCCACCTTGGTTTAAATTTTGTCTAAAAAATTTCATTTTGTCATGTTTTCTTTAAGTTGGTGGTCACTTCCAGATTCAGTAAATAGGTTAAAACCCTTAAACACTTACAGAAAATTTTAGCCTTGCAATTTTAGCAGGCAATTCAGCAGAATGGTTTTGTTCAGTCTCCAAAGGATATGTATTCTTTTAGATCCTGTTAACAAAAGTTCAAAACAAAAGGTCCATTAGCCACTTTTCAGTTATTTTGTTGTTTCTCATTGTCCTTTTCCTTTTCTTCCAAGCTGCCTTAATTTTTAATGTTTTTTGTTTTGTTGTGTTGTGATCCCTCTGTACCTTCTATTCTTGCTTCTTAAGTTGAATTTGGACATGTAAATAGAAGGATTTCATTTTGTATCTGTAATTCCTGTCTCCCCAGGCCCCTAAGGGCAAGGGCTAAAACAAATCTTGACACTTTGGGTGTTTTGTTTATTGCCACGATCTATTCTCTGCATTCCCAAATTCACACAGAGGCTCTAGGTTTTGCCAGCCTTGGCATATGTTTGGAATGGGTGTTTGAATTGGTTGACACTATTCTGAGCTACTGTTTGAGCATACTTTATGATTCTAGTGTGTGTGGTTTTTGGTAGTTAGAGTAATCCTTTCTTTGTACAATAATTACAGAATGTTTTCCCATCCCTGAAAATTCATTGAGTTATTTTTTTAGTTTGATACTGAGGAGTGACAGTTACTGAGATGTTTTAGCTTACTGGGACGTGTAGCATTCAGAGTGGAGTTCCTTCAGTTTGTATTTTTTAAGACACTGTTGCTTTCCAGTACTTTACTGAAAATTCAAAAACCATTAAGGGACTGGAATAAAATATATTAAGTGGCTTTTGTAAAAACAAAAAGATTTTCATTTCTCTTTTGCTTGTATAGCTTGTGTTGGTTTTGTGTTTTCCTCTATTGCTTTCAATGGCCTTTAAGAACTTCCTGATATGCTGTGGTGTGCATTAAGGTTGTGTAAGTATTCATAAACAAAAGCTTTTGAATCTGCATTCCTGCCACTTAATGACTGGCATTACATGCTGTGCCTTGCTGTAATTGTGTTGATTCAGCACTGTGGGAGCTTTCTGTTTTCCTTTGAAAACGATTTTATTATGAGGAAAAGCCTGAGAAATAAGGACTTGTAGATACCTTTTGAATTTATTGTCCTTAGAGTTCTTCTTTTTTTAATGCTTTATGTAGGTGAAAGATATGATCCTGAGCCCAAATCAAAATGGGATGAGGAGTGGGATAAAAACAAGAGTGCTTTTCCATTCAGTGATAAATTAGGTGAGCTGAGTGATAAAATTGGAAGCACAATTGATGACACCATCAGCAAGTTCCGAAGGAAAGATAGAGAAGACTCTCCAGAAAGATGCAGGTATTTTAACACTTTATCTCCTGGGTCTCTTGGAAAAAGTCATAAATTTATGCCACTGGAATTTTGGTTGGTTGTTGGTTTTGTTTGGGTTGTTAACATTATCTGAAATTGGGCCTTTTTTTAAATAGACTTCATTTTTTTTTTTTGAGCAGTTTACGCTCACAGAAAAATTGTGCATAAAGTACAGAGAGTTACCAAATACCCATTTCTCCTTCATAATAGGTCCTGTGAACATCTTGCATTACTGTGGTGCGTTTGTTAACAATTGAAAAGCCTATATTGATATTAAAGTCTGTAGTTTACATTGGGGTTTCCCATATCGTACATTTCTATGGGTTTCAACAAATGCATAATATTCCCCATTACAGTATCATATGGAATAGTTTCATAACTCTAAATATACCCTGTGCAGAAATGTGGAACAAGTCTTAAATGTGCAAATCATCCTTGCACAGGGGGCAAGGGGCGTACTAATCTTCCCTGTATTGTTCTGATTTTAGTACGTGTGCTCCCGAGGCAAGCACTGTGCAACTATTTGTAAGATGTTAGGTTAGATACTACTTGCAATTAGTATTGACATACTTTCCATGTTGCCTGTGTCTACTTATTTTTGAAGTTGATCCTGTGTATTTTTATTCAGGCTAGTAGTCTTTCCTTGGATTTTTTTCCTTAGTAAAATCTTGTATAGATTATTTTGCATTTGGACCTTAGTTAATCCAGGGACCTAAGATGTTGAGGGATAATGAAGTTTATGTATTACGTTTAATTAAACATAAGTTAAAGGATTTGAAATTTAATGCTTCCTTGACATTTCATTATGATTCCTGGTGTGTACCAGAAAAACAATCCAAATGGATTTTGAACCGTTTTTGAGAATAAACCTGTAGTTTATTTTTATCAACTACATTTTGTGATGGTAGGGCATTAGTATCTAGTTTTACATAGAACAATATTTTGAGCTTTGCAGCAGTCACTTTTGTTCTTACCTGCCAATATAGTTATAAAACAATTTTTCTGACAATGTAAAGGGTAATGTATATTGCACTTAATCTACAGAGCGAATTTTACTTCGTAAGTTTGATATATATCATTTGTGCCTCACAATATCTCTACTAAATAGAGTAGAACAAGAATTTTGCCTTTATTGTTTACAAGTGGACTTACCTAAGTAACACAGTTAGTGATGGAACCAAGCCTTCAAGTGATTTCTTGTAACTAAATACCATCTCCTTTTTTTCTTACCCCACACCAAAAATCTTAACAGTTCAGAATTAGGGATTATTAAAAAGAGGCACAAACAAAAATACAATCTAATTAGTGTATTTTTAGGATGCTTTCATATTTTTTAAATATGCCTCTTCAGGAAATATCAAATGAATAATGGCCATAATTTCAATAATGTTTTACAAACCAGACCAAAACTTACTATACAGGCCACAAAAACATTAATGAGGGGAAAATAGCTTCATATATTTGAAATGGGCCTCATTTCCCTCCCAGTGTGTAGTATTTGTAATTATCATATGCATCCTTTTTCATTATAAAAAAGCTAGATATTTAGTTGTAAAATAGACATATTCAGAGTGCTAAAAATAAGTTCTGACTCTTCAAAGATCACATTCCAGTTTTTCACAGTCTTGAAAAAGAGGCATTCCAGGGAAGGCTTAGTTCTACACTAACTGTATTACTTTAGGCAGGTCCACGGAGTCTGATTGGGTCTTAGGTTTTACTTATAAACAACAAGGCTGTGTAGGCTGGTTAGAAATCTGTGTGTGTTCTTTATTGTTACTTTCTCTCCTTTGACCTTCTATCCTTAGTTTTTCTTTTCTTTCTTTGTCTCTCTACTCTTTTTTCTATTTCTGTTTCTCCCATGATTTTTATTTTTTATGTTGCCTCTAAGACAGGATCTCCTAGAGTTTCTAAATCTTTAAAGAGTATTTAAGTTTAAAAAAGTGAAAATGCAGTGAACATGATTTATCATGGTAATGATAGAACACACCAGGAGCTTTTGATCTGAAAGTATTTGTGAGAGAAGAGTAGATTTTTTGACAAAGTGGCATGTGACCTCAATGGCATGTTACCTGAATTTCATACTTACTAGTTCACTATTAGATTCAGGAATTCTTGAACATTGACCAGATATGGAGCTTCCATTTCATTGTGTGCCAGTCAGATTTATATTTTCAACTTATAAATAAATTACTTTGTGCTGAAATAAAATTGGACACCAAAAAAGTAAGAAATTTCAGTTTTACTTATAGGACTGATGGGAATTTTCAGGTCATTTGTTGTTCAGAAATTAGTAACAGCTTTTGAATCCATATCAGAACTTGTAGGTTCCTTAAAATGTTTGTATTTAAACATATATTTAACCCCTTTGCTCTGTGTGGGAAGTCATTCTTTTTGATCTTTGATGTATACAAGTTCAAATTGATTTATATTTAAGTAGAAGTGGCTGTAGTTCAGTCTGAGGTAAATTGCATCAGCAGTAGTCATAGTTTAAAGGAGAATTTTAAGCATTATATTCCAGAATATTTATAAATTAAACCACCTACTCTAAAATTAGGTAATATAAGTAATGGAATATGTTTCAAGTAATTTTTCTCTCTCTCCTACTTGAACAGGAAAAAAACCCAATGACTTGTTACTGGAGAACAGACTAAGGCTGATATTTTCATTCCTAGCATATGAAAAATCCAGGTTTTTAACTCCTTAGTTTTCAAAATCTTTTAAACTATTAAAAGGGAAATAAAATGTTTGAATGTGCCTGAAGGAGCATTATCTTTAAAATATTTTAAATATAATTAAGTTTTCTATAAAGCGTTTTCTATAGTTATATAAAAGTTTGATCTCCTGATACTATAGTAAAATAGCACAGTTGTAAAGTGCATCCCCTTATATTTTCATGCATTTACAGAGGACAGTTCAATTATTTGAATTAAGATATATAAAATTTTTTAAATATCCATTGAAATTTTAATATTTTATTATGTACGTACATTCATCTTTGAGAGTTGATGACAGAACTGTGTTATTAAAGTGGAACTATAGCTATTTGCTCACAATCCATGTCAAGAAAATGATCATCAAATACAAGTATTTGAACTCTCAGGGTCTTATCAGTGGAATCTGATATCAAATCCTGCTATTTTATGTTTAAATTAAGCTTTAAATCTGTAATAAACAAAAACTTGAGTTATTTTGATGTTTTGTATTTATATACATTTATGTAAATACTTTTTTGTAGCAGTATTTTAGACTTATGTAGGATATTCTCTGTGTTCCCACTTCCCCTCCCCAGCACACACATATCATTATTCAGACAGCTTAGATAACATTCTGTTGATCCCTGTCAAATAGTCAAAGTACGGAATTTTGGAGTTACTGCATTTGAAATTCTTTAGCTCAAATCACTGAGGGACCCATTTTAAAATAATCCCAAGTCTTATTATTTTGCTTCATTTTTAATATCTTTTAGCGACAGCGATGAGGAAAAAAAAGCAAGAAGAGGCAGATCTCCCAAAGGTGAATTCAAAGATGAAGAGGAGACTGTGACGACAAAGCATATTCATATCACACAGGCCACAGAGACCACCACAACCAGACATAAGCGCACAGCAAATCCTTCCAAAACCATTGATCTTGGAGCAGCAGCACATTACACAGGGGACAAAGCAAGTCCAGATCAGAATGCTTCAACCCACACACCTCAGTCTTCAGTTAAGGTGAGAATGGCAGTAGTTTACACTTTATACATGGTTTTATTTTTATAAACCACTCTTAGAATTCCTGCTTTAGTAGGCTTGGGCATTTCTAGGCAATCATATTAATTGTAGATCATCTGGCATGTATTACCTAGAGACATTTAATAATAAGAAATCCCTTTGAGGGGAGAAACCTGTCCAGTTGCGAGTGATTGTCTGTGTACTTTCTGTAAAAGTAGAAATAACGCTCTGTTCATTTAGGGAAGGTTGTGAATCAGAATGTAGTACATCTGTTTCCTTCTAGACACTGCTGGTTACCAAGCACAAGTAGATTCTCTAAGGAAAACCTTGTGAGTATTTGGAAGTTTTAAGAAATGACAAACGAGGGTGTAAGAAGAGCTATATAGGGGCAATTTATCTTATTTAACGTAGAAACATTGCCTATAAAGGGCAATGTGTTTGCCTCACAGTCATTACTGATCATCAGAAGAAGCACTGCCTCTTGTACCATCTTCGTTTGTTTCTATTCACCACAGACATGAAATCCACCTACTAGGTACCTGGCCAAACCCTAGTCTTTTCAACAGAAATCTGCCGAAGAGGGAGATTTGCCTCAAAAGACTAAATTACAATTTTTGTCACTTTCCCCCCAGTACTGTTTCCCCAGCTTGTGCCTTTGCAAGAGAAATAGCTAAAAGCTGGGAAAAACAGTTTTCTACTATATCCAGCAAATTGTAGGTGATTCTAAAAATAACACCAGGGCTACTTAGTTGCCATAACAAGTACCATGTCAGCTTTTGCCAAATAGCTGTATAATTTTTAACAATAGAGACTTTTATCATGTATCTTAAAGGATTTTAAGTATCAGTTTGTAGTATAGCCTGTCTCTGCAATAAATATTTTATATTTGTAGAACAAGCTTTTTCTTTTTTGTTTTTATTGACCACTCCCCACCCCAAAAAAATGTCTAGAAGGTTGAAGTTCTTAAAAAGTTATTCAAGTCATTTGGATCTCTTTTTAAAGCTGTTTTGGAATCACAGTATAGTATTTTAATCTTCAAAGTTCAAATCAACATGTCTAGGATTTTAGTGTTTACACATTGCCTAACAATTGACTTCTAATTTAGCATGTATGGATTGAATATATAGGACATAGGTATTTAGGTATCAACGTGCTTAGCTCTATGGAGAAGACAAAAATAGTATTACAGGTATAGGCCTCACAGTTTAGTTTGGGAAGTAAATATAAAACAGATGTCAGAATATATCAGATAACATGGAATTACACTAATTTGTGTGATATACAAACAATAAGTATTGCTAAGGTTCATAGAAATTTAGAGCTCTGTAGGATCTTGGCCTCTAATCCAGTGGATCTCAAGCCTTGGAATTATCTAGGGAGTTTTCTTTTAAGAACTGGCCAAGGTCTTGTCCTGGGCAACTATGAATCAATATATTTTATGGGACTGGTACATACGCTAGGGCTTTTTTTTAAATTTATTTTTTATTTTTTTAAATGAACTGATACACAGCATTAAGATTTGAGTGGGATCTGGCAGTCACGTTTTCCAGAGTGAAATGCAGTCAGAAAAGTAAGTTAGGAAAAAAAAAGTGTAGATGTTAAGAGACTTTTACACTGCCGGAATGGAATTACTTAAAAATACTTACTGCCTCTCCATATGGATTTAAGGTCAGTACTTTTTTTTTTTTTTTTCAGAAAACCCTATTCGTATTAAGCTAATTACAGGTATTTATGTCTAAATAGAGAATTAGAGATGGATAGAGCTGATTTTTAGAAAAACAAACTTTTCTAAGCTCCTGAGTTATGTGTGTGTTTTCAGACTTCAGTGCCTAGCAGCAAGTCATCTGGTGACCTTGTTGATTTGTTTGATGGCACCAGCCAGTCAGCAGGTAAGCTTCTACATTGGCCTTTTCTTCATGGTAACCTTGGTTTGAGACTCATTTTTTAAAATACCAAATAAAAGATAGATTGGAAAATAAAGTTATTTATTTGCATTGAGTTCATTTTTTATGTGAAATTAGTGAGTCTTGAGCATTATTTGGAATCACTGTGTTATTTTTACTTATATTTTTATATGTACACACACTTCTCTAAGTTATCCTTATTTTATACCTTTTTCTGACCAACCTTCAAACCTAGCAAAACTTGATTTGTGGTCAGTACTTCCTGGTGATTAAGAATAGTACCCTCAAATCATTATCATACTTATTTATCATATTTACATTTTAATGACTCCTTATACCTGATGTAGTGCTTCTTCCCTAATTAATAATACATACTATTTCAAGGCAGCATGTACTTTCTGAAATTTTTCATCACAGATTTTGGAATTTATAGTTTACATTTTTAAATTTTTTAGAATTAACTTGGAGAAACAAAAAAAAAATTGCATTTAAAATGTTGCCTTTACTTTCTTTATAAGCAAAATGTACTGCTCTGCACATTTTGCCATCTTTCCCTAAATATTAATTGCTGCTGTCACTTTGGTCATGCCTAGAGATCATTTAACTTTTTATTCATTTAATTCAACAAATATTTGTTGAACCAGACACTGATCTGGGTGCTTATAAAAACCAGATTTCTTGTCCTCATGCAAAGGTCAAGTGGAGGAAATACTCATTAATCAGAATCACAAATATTTAAACAATGGCAAGTGCTTCAGTCAGAGGAATGACATTCTCTGAAAGTGTGTAACTACCAAACATATTTAAAGAGAGCAGCTGGGCGCAGTGGCTCACACCTGTAATCCCAGAACTTCAGGAGGCCGAGGTGGGTGGATCACCTGAGGTCAGGAGCTCAAAACCAGCCTGGTCAACATGGTGAAACTCCGTTTCTACTAAAAATACAAAAATTATCTGGGTGTGGTGGCAGGAGCCTGTAATCCCAGTTACTCGGGAAGCTGAGGCAGGAGAATCGCTTGGACCTGGGAGACGGAGGTTGTAGTGAGCTGAGATCCCACCATTACACTCTAGCCTGGGAGACGAGCGAAATTCCATCTCAAGAAAAAAAAAAGAGGGCTACAGCAAAAGAATTGCATACCTTGAATTTCTCATAGATGGGATTGGTGATCTCTTCAGTCTGCTTACCAGTATGTGCTAGATTTTGAGTAATTTCTGATCAATTATTTTCAAGAAAATTGATAGTTTTAGGGTTGCATTTGATGATTATGGAGTTTTAATAAACTATCGTGTGACGTGTCGAAACAGTTTAACAAATACAACTTCTGTTTAAAACAGTCTTTCCAAGCCTGTTTAAGTTCATTTCGCATTAAAATGTAGACAGTAAGATGGGGATATGACTAATGTGCAAAGTAAATTTATTATTCCCAGTTGTGTGTAATGATTTTTCAAAGCTGAATTGTGGCTGGGCACAGTGACTCACACCTGTAAACCCAGCACTTTGGGAAGCTGAGGTGGGTGGATCACCTGAGGTCAGGAGTTCAAGACCAACATGGCCAGCTTGGTGATCCCCTGTCTCTACTAAAACTACAAAAATTAGCTGAGCGTGGTGATGGGCACCTGTAATCCCAGCTACTCAGGAGACTAAGTCAGGAGAATGACTTGAACATGGGAGGTTGGAGGTTGCAGTGAGCTAAGATCATGCCACTGCACTCCAGCCAAGGCGTTGGAGTAAGACTCACTCTCTAAAAAAAAAAAAAAACTTCTAAGTTAACATTTAAGTGAAATTACTTTTCACTGACAGTTTAGTATAATTAATATAATATAAAGCCCTCTGTTATTTCCTCTTCCTTACCTGCTATCTTAAAATTCTTGGATTAGTCATGAACAATTCTGCCTCAGCCTCTCAAGTAGCTGGGATTACAGGCACCCGCCACTGTGTCTGGCTAATTTTTATGTATTTAGTAAAGACAGGGTATCACCATGTTGGCCCGGCTGGTCTCAAACTTCTGACCTCAGGTGATCTGCCCTCCTCGGCCTTCTGAAGTGCTGGGATTACAGGTGTGAGTCCCTGTACCCAGCCCGGACATCTGGTTTGACCTACTTTTTCCTTTTTTTGAGATGGAGTTTTGCTCTTGTTGCCCAGGCTGCAGTGCAATGGCACAGTCTTGGCTCACTGCAACCTCTGCCTCCTGAGTTTAAGCGATTCTCCTGCCTCAGCCTCCCAAGTAGCTGGGATTACAAGCATGTGTCACCACGCCCGGCTAATTTTTGTATTTTTAGTAGAGACAGGATTTCTCCACGTTTGCCAGCCTGGTCTAAAACTCGTGACCTCAGGTGATCCACGGGCTTCAGCCTCCCAAAGTGCTGGGATTACAAGCATGAGCCACCGTGCCCAGCCAGCCTACTTTCTGAAATTCTTCAGTTCCCTTTTTCTTTTTTCTTTTTCTTTTCTTTTTTTTTTTGAGACAGAGTTTCACTCTTGTTACCCATGCTGGAGTGCAATGGCGCAATCTCGGCTCACCGCAACCTCCGCCTCCTGGGTTCAGGCAATTCTCCTGCCTCAGCCTCCTGAGTAGCTGGGACTACAGGCATGCGCCACCATGCCCAGCTAATTTTTTGTATATTTAGTAGAGACGGGGTTTCACCATTTTGACCAGGATGGTCTTGATCTCTTGACCTCGTGAGCCACCGCGCCCGGCCCCCTTTTTCTTTTTTCTGTAACTGCAGACTGTTCCTAAAATTATTCTTTAAACTTGACTGGACTGTAATGCCCAAGGTTACAGATAGCTACGCTAGTTATTTTAAGAATTTATGTGACATATTTTTGTATGTTTAAGATTTGAACTATAGAATTAACTGGTAGTTACCATGTAGTCATATAGTACAGACATAGTGTCACAGAATATCAACTATTTTGGGCTTCCTGATGTGAAATATTTAAAGGGCCTCTTTCATGCATCTTTGGAAAGTTTTAATGGAGCAATCAGAGAAGAATTAACTAGGAAGGTCAGATGAGTGGATGTAACTTTTCCTTGGTGACATCAAGATTGCTTTGAACAGAGAGAATTATTAAATACCAACATGCTTCCTTTACTTGGCAAGGAATCTTTGAGTGGTTTTTCTTCTCTAGTGCAAACAGTAGTTTTACTAATTAAATAGAAGTAGCAATTAATATTAATATAGTAACTGAGACAAAGTTTGAATGAGATCTAGAAGATTTCTTGCCTTAAAGTTTATTTTAACTTAATAAAAAGCAACTAATAGAGATTGACATTAGAAGGATTTTTTTAAGTTATCTCCTATTTGAAACCATATGTTTAACCAGTTTGTGCAGCTCCCTCTTCAATCAGTACATAAATCTAGTTACTCCCAATCTCTATTTAAATATTTTAATAATACATTTTAAATTGAATTCAGCAGTGAAAGAAAATTGGACATTAAATCTTTAGTACTTACACATGAGAAGGTATAAGAATCTACCATATTAACATTGCTATTTGGTATGTCATTTGGGTGTCATTTACCAGATGTGCCCATATTTATAATAGTACCATCATGCAAGTAATGTGGGCACAAACTGTAAAGCTAAGCAGATATGGCATCTGTACCACTCACCAGATAAATACATCCTCTGAGAAAATGCTCAGATTTTCGTGTATGTATGTGTGTGTATGATTACATGTTCTTGTTAGCATTCTCAAAAGTATATACAGTAAAATCGTTGTAGAATATTTTACTAAGTTTAAAAATACATATATAAAACCTACTTATCAAGATTTACTTGAGACTATCTTATATCTTAAATGCCTCATTGGGGTGATAGTCTTTTAAAATCTGTACTCACATGGTGTTTCGGTGGCTTTTACATAAAGTACATTTCTAAGTAAACATTTTAAGAAATGGAAAGTAATTTAAAGTACAGTCATGGAGTGCAAAGTATAGTGACCATGGTCCCATTAAATTACAATATTATATTTCTACTATATGTTTTTAATCTATATCTTTCTTATGTTTAGATATACAAACACTTTCTATTGTGTTGCAGTACGGTATCCAGTATAGTGACATGATGTACAGATTTGAAGTCAAGGAGTAATAGGCTATAGCCTAGGTGTGTACCAGGCTAACTATCTAGGCTTGTGTGAATATATTCTATGATGTTCGCACAATGACGAAATCACCTAACTCCCCAATGCATTCTGTCATTAAGAATTGTGTGACTCTATTTAGAAAATAAGCCAATTTTAAATAGAATGCCAAAAACTGTGCCATTTCTTTTTTTAGTTTATCTCACCTCTTTAAAAAGAAGACCAGCTTGTCTTCTTTGTCCTTTTGTAATTAGGAAATTTAGGTCTTGATTAACATACTGTTACACAAGATATTTCTAGTACAATAAATGAGGTTAAAGAGAAAATACAGCATAATCAATCCAGATAGAATTTAAATGACCTGCAATATATTTTGAAGTTTTTTAAGTTAAAAAGAAACATTTAAAAAGATTAAGATATATCAAATCCAAAATGTGTATTACATTTACATTTGAACCTGCTGCTTTGTACCCAGTAATCACTAGTTACTTGAAGACATTTACATGAACATATAAATACTCACCCTGTTCCATCCTCAGTACACCAACTTAACTTTTGGGTAGAGGTTGTCCCTAGTTTTAAACTAAGTTTACTGGAAATAAAATTTTTTCAGTATGTTCTCTTTTTCACTGATTATTAAAAGTAATGTATGCTCAGTTTGGCAGAAAACAAGTGATTTATCATAATTTAGACATATAAAGTATTAATAATCTGGTGAATATCTTTTTAAAATACATTTTCTACATACTCCATTGATATAAATATAAGCATTTAGTATGTGGCAAATCCTTTTCAGACTTTTAGATATGACTTTTCGTTTGTTTGGATTTCTCTGGGTTTTATTTATTTATTTATTTTTATAAACTGCTTTTCACCTAAGATCTCATGACCATTTTCTTACGATAGTTGGTATTATTTTACAATAGTTTTTATGGCTTTATAATCTTACATTGGATGGCTATAATTTAGCCAGTTAATCCCTTACTTTCTAGACATTATTTTTTTTGTTGTTGTTTTCCAAAGTGGTGTAGCACAATAGCACCTTTTAAAGTGTTTTCAGTTTGGTAAAGAGAAAATATTTCATTTTATTTTGCATTGACTGATTTTGAACACTTCTTTTTTTTTTTTTTTTTTTTTTTTTTTTTTTT
>NW_016107931.1:822870-829789 GCF_001604975.1 Cebus imitator | reverse complement strand
TTCGCTCTTGTTGCCCAGGCTGGAGTCCAATGGTGCGATCTCGGCTCACTGCAACCTCCGCCTCCTGGGTTCAGGCAATTCTCCTGCCTCAGCCTCCTGAGTAGCTGGGATTATAGGCATGCGCCACCATGCCCAGCTAATTTTTTGTATTTTTAGTAGAGACGGGGTTTCACCATGTTGACAAGCATGGTCTCGATCTCTTGACCTTGTGATCCACCCGCCTCGGCCTCCCAAAGCGCTGGGATTACAGGCGTGAGCCACCGCGCCCGGCCCACACCTCATATTTTTATAGGCCAATTGTTAACTGTCTGTTCATGTTCTTTGTGCATCCTATTAGGAGCATTCATCCATATTGATATTCTAAAACTTATGTATTATAGATAATAGTTCTTTGTCATGTATTTACATATTTTTGGCAATTTGCCATTGCTTTAATGTATAAGAATTCTTTATGCAAAAGTTTGTCTTAATGTAAGCTAGATTAATTTTCTTTTGTCAAAGAAGATTTCCATTTGTGGTTTAAGTACTATCTAGTTTAGCTATATTTTCTTGTTCACAATATTGCTTTGGGAAATACATGTTCCCAGCTGGTGACTCTAAATAACCTCCTTGCTGCCCTGAAAAGGCAGATGGAAATGGTTCATTTATAATGACAGCTCTCATGTGGGAATCTTGAAGGATAGCACTTGTTGTGAAATTAGCAGTCTTCCACATGCAGCGGTTTTTTGGTAGACTCTTTTATTTACATTCCTTTAGATAGATGTTACTGGAAAAATGCTTAAGTATAGAAAATGAATGTGGAATTTGGTATGAATATCCATACATATAGGCATGGATAGTCCTTCCTAGGAGAGAGAAACATTTTCTAAATAAAAAGAGTTTTAATTTTGAGACAGTTTTCAAAGTTGAAGATTACATTTCTTAAAGTACCAGTGAAAGCATAGTATGTGGCACTTTAAAAGATAGAAAGAAAAAACGTTTTCACAGAAAGGCAGCTTCTATTTGTAAAGTAGTTACATTCGTCTTTCCATTCTTTGCTCCCAGTATTCTTAAATTACTCATGTTGAAATCAAAATCCCTGTAATACAGGTGGAGAGGAATACTATTTGCTATAGATAAGTTATGAATATCATATAATTTCCGTTTTGGTGATAAAAGGTAGGTAATTATCTGAGATACTAAATTCGAGATTGTCAAAAACAAAATTTCTTAACCAGTTTGAAGTTGCGATCTACAGCTTTTATCCTCAACATGAATTTTCTTTGTAGCCTAGACTGAATAAGATTTGAAAATCCCTAACTCTGCCTGGCAAGGTGGCTCACGCCTGTAATCCCAGCTTTTTGGCAGGTCAAGGCCAGCAGATCACCTGAGGTTGGGAGTTTGAGACCAGCCTGGCCAACATGACAAAACCCCGTCTCTAGTAAAAATTTAAAAAATTAGCTTGGCGTGGTGGCAGGTGCCTGTAATCCAGCTACTCAGGAAGCTGAGGCAGGAGAATCACTTGAACCTGGGAGGTGGAGGTTGCAGTGAGCCAAATCATGCCATCGTACTCCAACCTGGGCGACGAGAGCGGAACTCGTCTCAAAAAAAAAAAAAAAAAGAAAAAGGAAAGAAAATCCCTAACTCCTGACTTGTTTGGTATAATAAATTGTATATTCATGTTTATTCACTGTTTAAATAAAGCAAATTAAAATAACCTTTAATTTTTAAATCTCTTAGCGTTATAGTAATTGATTATCATTCTGTTACCCAACAGTACACTTGACCAATATTTTTAACATGAAGGAGCTTTACGGAAAACAAACTTATGAATATTAAGCAGCAACTGTTAGAAACATTCATTTACCTGCTAGATTTTATTAATATGTTTGCTTGTTTAAATGGTTTAAACATATACCTCATTGAATTTTTGTGTTCCTTGTCACATTTTGTCATGATATATGTACCTTTAAGGAAGAGATCACTGTCATATTCCTTTAGATGAAGTAAAAATTAGACTAAGCTGTAATGTTGATAGAATTGAAGCATCTTCACTTTGGTTGGCATTAATCATCTGGTGAGTGAGGGTGCGTGCGTGTGTGTGTGTGTATTAGCATGTGCATCTGTGGTGAAGAAATGAGGAATTAGTTATGCCTGCTGATAGTTGACTACAGTAAATTGTATTAAAAAGAAATACCAACTACACACGTATAAGAAACTGATTTGTTCCTTTTATTACTGTTGGCCATATATTAAGAAGGGGAGATGGTTCTAGTTTAATTAACCCAGTTGAGTGTAGCAGATGGGGCAGAATGTCTTGCAGCGATAAGACAATTCAGAAATGGCACCAGATGTTGGAAGCTGTCCCTGGTGGTGTTTGAGTGCAGCCCAGATGTTCCAGTCCCACCTGGCTAGTTTCTAAGCACTGCAGGCTAAGCAGCTGTGATGTAACCTATATAATGTTCACATAACACTGAAAGCACCATAATTGAACTGCTGTAGACTTCTAAGGTTGTGACTATTAAGAGGTGAAATCTTTAAGGACAGACAAAAATAAGGACAACTATTTAAAGTTTCAGATATTGCACTGTTTTACTACTTAAGAAAGGAATATTAAAACTTGAAATAATGTTATAATTGAAATTATAGATAAAAGTAAATATTCTTCATGTATTGTTTACAAATAAAATTTTATGTCAGAAGATAATGTTATACACACAGAGATTTGATTTCCAGACTTATAATTTCGGTCTTGTCCTTTTAAAAACACCTATCTAGAAGTAGTAAAAAGCTGTTTTTTCCCATGCTTTAAAAATACAAAATACAAGTATTTACTTTTTTATAGAGTAAACACTTATGGGGGGAAAAGTCACCAAAACTATTGTATTGATATTTCTCCTGCTCTCTGCCTAAAATAATTTTTTTGTTTTGTTTTGTTGTTATTTGTATTTTTGAGACAGCGTCTCACTGTGTCACCCAGGTTGGAGTGCAGAAATCTCAGTTCACTGCAACCTGTGTCCTGGGCTCAAGCTAAGGTTTTGCAGAGACGAGATCTCACCCTATTGCCCAGGCTGATCTCCCAACTCCTGGGCTCAAGCAGCCCTCTCACTTCGTCCTCCCAAAGTGCTGGGATTTACAGGCATAAGCCACCACACCAGACCCTAAAATGATTTTTATACAAGTTGACTTTGTCTTTTCTCTAACTTTGTATTTTTTTTAATTACAAATGTACAGAAAATTTGCTCCATTTTCTTTGTGTCTCTGGTTCTTTTTTATTTGTTTATTGTATACTGTTTATTCATCTGTATTCATTTGAGAGGAAGTTGCAATCATGACATTTTGCCCCTAAAATACTTCAGCCTATATCTCTTTACAAGGACATTCTCCTTTATGATCATAATATAATCCTACTTGGGATTTAACATTAAAACAGTATTAATGTTAATATACAGACCATATTCAGATTTCCCCAGTGTCTCAATTCTGTCATTTTAGGATAGCACTTAAAAAAAAAAAACCCAGGGTCTAGTCCAGTATTCTGCGTTTTATTTATTTGTCTTGTAAATATCTTTTTTTTTTTTTTTTTTGAGGTGGAGTCTCACTCTTGCCAGGCTGAGTGCAACAGCACAGTCTCAGCTCACTGCAACCTCTGCCTCCTGGATTCAAGTGATTCCCCTGCCTCAGCATCCCGAGTAGCTGGACTACAGGCACACACCACCATGCCCAGCTAATTTTTGTATTTTTAGTGGAGACAGGGTTTCACCATGTTGGTCAGGATGGCCTCATCTCTTGACCTCATGATCCTCCTGCCTTGGCCTCCCAAAGTGCTGGGATTACAGGTGTGAGCCACCATGCCTGCCCTTGTCTTGTGAATATCTTATTTCCCAGCAGCATTTTACTCAGATTTTAGAATCCATTGAAGGCTCATAAAGAGTATAATTGGTTGTATTCTTCCCATATTATGCTTGTGAAATATTAGATAATTTTAACCACAGATAACAGGGTCATTTATCTTACTAGATATAGGACTGAGGAATGGAAAAGAGCCTATGGTAACTCACAGGGAACATAGTGACATGAAAATCTAGGTCAGCAGACTAGCTTTTATGAGGCATATCAGCCTTTAATATTGTTAGGTACTTTTTGTGTGGCACCAAAGTGGCCTCCAGAAATTATTTACAATTGTTCTCTAGTTCTAACGGTTTTAACTTTTTCTTAACTTCTAGGTGGATCAGCTGATTTATTCGGAGGATTTGCCGACTTTGGCTCAGCTGCTGCATCAGGCAGTTTCCCTTCCCAAGGTATGATTTGATTTGATTGGCCAGAAGTCTGGGGTGGTAAAAGGTTATTAAAAACAACTTCATTCCCCGCAAGTCAGCTGCTTTCTGTCGCTTTTCTACCTGTAGTATTGATAATTTATAATTCCTAAAGAACTTATTTACAAAGTATTTTATTGGGCAGATGCCTTAAATGTGCCAAATGAAGTGCTTCGGTTGCAGACTACTCAGGTACATCTAAAGAAAATTGCCTGTATTCATAGGTGACTCTTGGTTAGTGTTTTTGAAAGGGAAAGGAGGATGTGAGTATGTTTAAATAATCTCATTTTATTTAATAGCAAGAATATTATGGTCTATGTTTAGTTTTGCTTATGATTTTCATGAATGAAAGTTAGGAACGTTGGGATCAGGCCAGCTATCTTATTAAAATGTATTCCTTTCTTAATTTAGATATTTCAAAAGCATTTGTGTGAAAAATAACTGAACTTCATTTTGACATATCCTAAAATAATGAGCAGTTGAACCTCAGGCAAAACTTTCTCATTCTTTGTTAGAATAAAATTGTTAAAAAAAAACAAAAAACAAAAAACATTCAAACAATATGGGCTTAAATATCAAGGGTTGAGGTGAAAGCCTTCTTTTTTTAATTAATATTTTTATCTTAGTACCCCTGCCATATACTATGATAGCTGTTTAACTTTGTGAAAGCCTCTGAGCCTTCAACTTTCTAAAACTGGGAACATGTTACTTGTCATGGTTCTTTTTGAGGGTAGTGTCTATAGAGGTATGTATTAGGTTGGTGTAATTACTGCAGTTACTTTTGCACCAGCCTAATAGAATAGGGGCTAAGTTCATTATTAAATGTCTTTTTTTTTTTTTTTTTAAAGGTTGTGAAGAGGTTGTAATATTTCTTTTATAAAATCTGGTCAGTCTGAAGTTTGAGAAAGAATATTCTTAAAATTTAGCTATGAGAATCTCTAACATGAGGTGAGGCAGGGAGAAAAGATGTAATTTAACTGAGTTAGTGTTATTCATCACAAGCAAAATAATATATTGCTATTATACTAAACTGGATTAAAATTTGTATTTAGTAATATCTGGTTAGGTTTGTGAGGAGTTAAGAAAAAAGATGCATAGATTGTAAAATGGTTCGGGGTTATTTTGACAACTTATTTTTGTAAATTCCAAGTATTTTCCAGAAATGCAGAATTGTTGAGTAATTATCTGCTTCATTTTGAAAGTGTGATTATGCCCTCTGAGGGTTGATACCTTACTTTAGGCAAATCAAAGTGGAAGGTAAACATTACCCTAATTTAATAGCTTCCCTGTGTAAGTCTCAAAGTTTTTATGTATATAAAGTTGCCTACTATGCAAATAATTTGAATATGTTAATGTTGCCTAAGTGATACATCTCTTAATCTGTACGCATGTGATTAATATAACCTGACCACCATTACGCAGGGAGCTGAAACTGTTGCAACAATGATTAATCATTTCTGAACAATATATGCCCCACTAGAAATCTTTTCTACCTGTGATTAATCATTTCAGATATGAAGTTTTCAGGTGGGGCAACACATTTTGCCCCAGTTTCCATTCATATTCTGCTTTATAGATCAAGCAAATAGAAAATCAGCATAAAAGTTTACATTGCTCCAGCAGACAAAATTAGTTTAAATTGTTTAATATCTAGAACTAGTTGTAAAACTCTTAATGCTGTCTCTTGTGTGGAAAAAAAAAAAAAAAAAACAAGACATGTATTAGTTTTAAAACCCTGAGGTAAAGAATATTAGCCCAGTTTTTATATTAAATTGTTAGTAGAACTTGGGCTTTATAGATCAAGCAAATAGAAAATCAGCATAAAAGTTTACATTGCTCCAGCAGACAAAATTAGTTTAAATTGTTTAATATCTAGAACTAATTGTAAAACTCTTAATGCTGTCTCTTGTGTGGAAAAAAAAAAAAAAGATCAAAGACATGTATTAGTTTTAAAACCCTGAGGTAAAGAATATTAGCCCAGTTTTTATATTAAATTGTTAGTAGAACTTGGGGTTTCTAAGTGAATTATTTTCTTTTGAGGGTGCTTACATTTTAATATGGTGATAGAAGAATGTAATTTTAAAGACTTTTTGTTACTCTCTTTTGATATTTAGCATAATAAGACATGATATTGTAGTGGTTGGTTACTTTTTAGGCTAGACAAAATGTATTTCCAAGTTGTAATTGAACATGGAGTGCAAAGAGATGGTGTTAATTAACTTGGAAGGTACATACTTTCTATTTGCTTTCAGATGACGGTTTTTATGTAGCTCTTTCTTCACCTTTTGCTTTTTCAACTTCCATTTATTCATATTTATTTGTTTCTTTCAATATAAAAATTGATAAGAGGTTAATTGATAAGACTGTGGTGATTTAGAGTATGGATTTCATGCCTTCAACCTTCAACTTGCAAAGCACAGTGATAGGGTTTTGCTTGTTTCTGGCTTGGTTGTGTTTTTTAATATTACATGAGTTTTCCTCCTTTTATTTATTTATTTATTTATTTATTTATTTATTTTTTGAGACGGAGTTTTGTTCTTGTTACCCAGGCTGGAGTGCAATGGCGCGATCTCGGCTCACCGCAACCTCCGCCTCCTGGGTTCAGGCAATTCTCCTGCCTCAGC
>NW_016107931.1:820611-822853 GCF_001604975.1 Cebus imitator | reverse complement strand
TTTTTTTTTTTTTTTGAAATAGAGTCTTGCTCTGTCACCTAGGCTGGAGTGCAGTGGTACGATCTTGGCTCGGTGCAACCTCTGCCTCCCAGGTTCAAGTGATTCTCGTGCCTGAACCTTCTGAGTAGCTGGGACTATAGGCATGTGCCACCACACCCAGCTAGTTTTTAGTATTTTTAGCAGAGATGAGATGGGGTTTCACCATGTTGGCCAGGCTGGTCTTGAACTCCCCAAGTGATCCACCTGCCTTGGCCTCCCAAAGTGCTAGGATTACAGACATGAGCCACCACACCTGTCCCTCAGTCAGAACTTCTTATAGAAATTTACTACCCCTAATCATAATTTTACTAGTTTTTTTTCCTCCATGTTTTTCTGTTTTGGGTTGTTTTTTTTTTTTAAATTTAATCTTATGAATTTGGGGTTTTAAAAATTACATGAGACAGTATAAATTGTAGTTTGGTCTCTATTTGAACCTTTCAAATAACAAACTAAATGAGTTTTCTCTGATTCTACTGAGTATCTTCTCACATGAGGATTCTAGAGCTCCCAACAAAAAGTTAAACTACTTTAGAGTTTTCTCCTTGCTTTTCAGAGTCCCAGACTAGATCATATTTATTTAGCTGGAAGTATATTTGATGTTGCATACTTGATTGAAGGGGACTTTTTATGATAATTTCAATGTGTCAGCTATAGAGCTTTTAAGCGATGGATTTTACTTTATATTTGGGAGGTTTTTTGTTTTGTTTTTGCCACCTTGTTAACTCTTGTGTAATATTCATGAGAAAGAATACTGTCCAGATGGAGATAGTACCTGCAGATATTAATCTGGATGGATTCAGATCAGCTCTAATTTGTTTCAGTTCATAGATTGTTATATTTGTTCTGTGCATTTCATGAAGTTTCTTATCCTTAGAGTTATTTCTGTCTTAGTAACAGCAACAAGTGGGAACGGAGACTTTGGTGACTGGAGTGCCTTCAACCAAGCCCCATCAGGTCCTGTTGCTTCTAGTGGCGAGTTCTTTGGCAGTGCCTCCCAGCCATCGGTAGAACTTGTTAGTGGCTCACAACCAGCTCTAGGCCCACCTCCCGCTGCCTCAAATTCTTCAGATCTGTTTGATCTTATGGGCTCGTCCCAGGCAACTATGACATCTTCCCAGAGTATGAATTTCTCAATGATGAGCACTAATACTGTGGGACTTGGTTTGCCCATGTCAAGATCACAGGTAAGTTGTCTGGTTCCCTTGGAAGTTGTTACTTATAATCTTTGAGATGCTTTAACTCATCTAATGATAGATTAGTATGAAACAGAAAAGCAAGCCCTTTTTATGTATGAATGTGTGTGTGTGTGTGTGTGTGTGTGTGCATCTGCACGTTTCGTTTACCTTATAATCTTTCCCCTAGCATAGTCATTTACATTCTGGAAGGCAAGGCATTCTCCCCCATCTTGTAGTCACTATAAAGCCAAACATGGTTCATTTGTACAGAGGAGGAACATGCCAAAAATGTATTGTTATGGCAAATTGGTATTTGATAGTGTTTTTAAATTGTCTTTAAGAAAAAGAAATAGAGGTATTGTTTCACTCATGGCAAGTATTCACTTAGTAAAATTTCTGGTCATGTCCCTAAAGAAATATTGTTCATTGGTTGTAAATAATCATTGCTAATATAGAAAATCATTCCCTCAAATGGTGAATGTTCTTCCCAATTCCAGACCTGCTGTACATTATATAAATGTTTTATAGGCTCATCTTTCAACTTTCATTTTCATAAAGAAAAACTAAAATGAGAGCTTCTTCATTCACTATTTTATAGTTAAACCCAAATTATCTAGTACTAGCTTAGAATTCAAAACAAGTGCGGGCTTGGAAAATACGTGTCTGAAGTGTACCAGAAACTTGCTATTTTTGACTCAAACTATTGAGAATATGTGTTTGTGATGCTATTTACTCATTTTAATGTGTAGATTCTCCTCTTTAGGGTATTAGGAAGAAGGAAAAGAAGAAAGAAGCAGAAAGGTGACTGCTCTGTAAAACAGAAATAAGACCTAATGTATGAGTTAAGCATAAAGCCAGTCTATTTTATTTGCAGTCTTAATTGTAACTGTCATAATTCTTTGCATTGGTACTTTTTAAATTATAAATTATTCTCCTGTTTCTGTTCCTTTTTTCTGTCCTTTTCATAGTTATCTTCAGTAAGCACTAGGAACCTCTGCATTTTTTTTTTTTTTTTTTTTTTTTTTTTT
>NW_016107931.1:813423-819567 GCF_001604975.1 Cebus imitator | reverse complement strand
AAAAAAAAAAAAACCTGAGTAGGACTTCAGAGGAACCTCTTTGGGAAACTAATGGTTTAGGGTATTGAAGACACGAGCATAGAAATTTGTGGTTCTTTTTGTTTCAGAAGTTCATTGTTGTGATTAAATTGCCATCTGATAATTTCTGTAGAACAGATGCTTAATTTTTAGAGCATTTTTCTATTTTCCAGCCTTTGCAAAATGTTAGCACAGTGCTGCAGAAGCCTAATCCTCTCTATAATCAGAATACAGATATGGTCCAGAAATCAGTCAGCAAAACCTTGCCATCTACTTGGTCTGACCCCAGTGTAAACATCAGCCTAGACAACTTACTACCTGGTATGCAGCCTTCCAAACCCCAACAGCCATCTCTCAATACAATGATTCAACAACAGAGTAAGTCACCTTAAGACGTCCCACTTCTTTATGTACTTGCAGTCTTTTGCCCTAATGCCAGGACTACTTCAAACTGTGAAATAAAAATACGTAATATAAACTGTAACTAACAGTTAACCAAATGCCTGTTCACTTAAGGTATTTTCACAAAATAGTTACTGCATATTCCTCCTGGCACACTGAATTTATATTTTGTTCTTGCCATGATAACATTTATTGTATTGTGGAGAGTTTTGAGGACCTGATCACTAAAATAAAAATTTGCTGTACAGATTTTTTTTAAAATATAGGCAAATATGATGGACAAACAAAAATCATCTGATTCTGCAGTTGAGGGGTAATTGCCATTAATACATATTTCTTTCTGTCTTTTCTTTTCTTTTTTGAGACGGAGTCTCGCTCTGTCACCCAGGCTGGAGTGCAGGGATGCGATCTCGGCTCACTGCAGCCTCTACCTACCAGGTTCAAGCGGTTCCTTGCCTCAGCATCCCGAGTAGCCGGGATTACAGGCATGTACCACCACACCCGACCAATTTTTGTATTTTTAGTAGAGATGGGGTTTCACCATGTTGGCCAGGCTGGTCTTGAACTCCTGACCTCAGGTAATCCGCCTGCCTCGGCCTCCCAAAGTGCTAGGATTACAGGTGTGAACCCCCGTGCCCAGCCGCTTTCCATCTTTTCTAAGCATATTCTTAATACTTGGAATCACTCTCTTTATATTGATTTGTTTCTTGCTGTTCTTATTCAACATTATGATCATTTTCCCTGTGTTGAATAATATTCTTAGGAAAAATGATTGTTAGCTTTTAATAGTTATATTAGTGTATGATTTCCCTTGGTAATTATTTCAATTTCCAGCTTTTTGTTATTATAAATCAAGATTTTATATAAATCTTCATACATTTGATTTTTTTCTTAGTAAAATGTTCTAAATGAAGTTGATGTAAACTTTTTAAAGATTTTTGTTATAAATCAGGATTTTGTATAAATCATCATACTGATTTTTTTAATAGAATGTTCCAAAAATAGAATAAGTCAAAGGATATAAACTTTCTTAAGATTTTTGATACACGCTAGCTCTTGACAACTTAAGTAGGATTTAACAATAGGTTTTGTAGGAATAGTTTTTAATTTGGCTGTTTTCCCCCAATCTGCTCTTACTGTTTCTACATCTCTGGGAAACCAGAGCCAGTAGTCACTGAATGTATTTCTCAAGAGGAATCAATGCAGATTAATTGACTTCTATATAAAATTACTGTAAAGGAATTTTAGGGGCTAACGCAGTATGTATGGTCAAGAAGATACTAGTTCTCTGCTCTGTGAATCTAAGAATTTATTGTGGTAAAGTTCTTCTATCTGTTTTCTTCTGGTAGATATGCAGCAGCCTATGAATATGATGACTCAAAGTTTTGGAGCCGTGAACCTCAGTTCTCCATCCAACATGCTTCCTGTCCGGCCCCAAACTAATGCTTTGATAGGAGGACCCATGCCTATGAGCATGCCCAATGTGATGACTGGCACCATGGGAATGGCCCCTCTTGGAAATACTCCGATGATGAACCAGAGCATGATGGGCATGAACATGAACATAGGGATGTCTGCTGCTGGGATGGGCTTGCCAGGCACAATGGGAATGGGCATGCCCAACATAGCCATGACTTCTGGAACTGTGCAACCCAAACAAGATGCCTTTGCAAATTTCGCCAATTTTAGCAAATAAGAGATTGTAAAAGAAGCAGATTGAATGAAGAATTTTTAGCTGTGCAGATAGGTGATGTTGGGATGGAAAATGCTAATCAGCTACCCTTTCTTTTATCAATTAATTAAAATAAATTACATAACCAAAAAAGCTGTTTTATAAAAGTGAAATGTCTATTATTTCAGAGGGCCAGGCAAGAGCACTTCAGATGAGGCAGTCAGAATCATTTTTTTCCAGGTGAGGATAAACCAGAAATGAGTGGTGAGACCATTGAAAGCCTTTATC
This sequence comes from Cebus imitator, assembly GCF_001604975.1. NCBI lineage: Eukaryota > Metazoa > Chordata > Mammalia > Primates > Cebidae > Cebus > Cebus imitator. The sequence continues at coordinate 817,187 of NW_016107931.1, read as the reverse complement.
AACTGAAGAGCGCGTTTAACAGCGTAATTTGTGGGAAGACTGGAATAGGGCTGAATAAACGTGTTTGAATCTCTAATTTTATACTTTCTTTTCCTGAGGAACTTGATTTTTCTGTCCCTGAATCGCCTTGTCATAATTGGGTCTGTTCCTTTTACTACCACTCTCGAGTCCATATATGAAATCATTAAAGTTGGATGATCAGTTTTTTATAAAAATATATATTTTTGTCCAAAAAAAGGCGTACATATGTGATTATGGCTAAATCAAATGAACTGGAATGTATATACTTTTGCTAATGTTCCAGCAACACTGCTATTGCACTATCCAAATTTTTATTGTAACAAAACTTATTTAAGCAATTGGTGATAGCTATGGGACTTTTCCCATGTCTTCTGCTGTAATTATCCTGTGCAGAGCTAGGGAAAAAAATTTTTTCACGACTGCTCTGTGGTTTCCTTTAAAAGAAAAAAAAAATCTGTTTGTTTTTAGCAGTCATAATTTACGATTTGCAGTGATCAACTTGGCAAGGTTTCCTTCCATGTTTGTCCCTGTAGCCATCATTTAAGTCAGGAACAGTCAAAAGAGAAAAATATTTATTTTTTTTTTTTTGGGTGTCTGAAAAGGTAAAAATCCATTAAAACCTTAAGTTAAATATAAATGTTAGAACTCAATGTTTGCCTTTAGATTTTATACACATTTGTTTTGTTTTGGTTTTGAGTGTATATAATACAGCATTAGCAATATGGTTCCAATAGAGGAGTTAAATATATATTATTAAAGGAGACCTGTAGCAGTCAAAGATTTTATTGATTTAATGATACATAAAGGAAATTAATTAAAATGTTTTTGTTTTTCTGCTATAATTCTGCATTAAGCTCACATGAAAATCATGATTCTAGAGTTTGGAATGCAAAATTAATTGTTTTACCCTCAAGCTGGGAATATTTTTCAAAATAAATACTATAATATAGATATCAAATTATCTCCCCATGTTATGTTGAAAATTTTTTTATTAAATTGATAAAACTTTATTTCCATTGTATTCATAATGTTCTGTTATACATAACATTAAAATGTTCATTAAAATCAACGTTGAACTGCTTTTTCTTTCATTCTGTTAGATATTTGAGACCATTTGGGGAAAAAATAATTATAATTTTGGCAAAGTAATTTTTATAAATAATTTAAAATTATTTAATGACTTCTCTATTCTTTCCTATCAGACTTTACTGTTAGGAATTAAAAATGAAGCAGCAAAGATATTCTGACCTGCTCCGTTCTTGCTAATGTTCCATCTACAACATTTCTAATTAGGCAGAAATTCATGTACTTCCGCTAAGTGGTAATGAAAAGTGATTCATTTGCTGAATAAGAGATGAGAGAGAGTATAATTAGCTGACTGCCGTTTTTAATCTTTCAACAATTCAATGTGTTTAACTTAGTTTCAAAGAATAGGAGCTTTCAAGTGTTGTTACTTTAGAGCAATCAAGCCAACCTCTGGTGGCAGCATAGTAGAATATCATCTCTGATATTTAAAACGTATAATCTTAAGTAAATTTTTTCTTTAAGAAGTATATCTTCACTTTCTCAAATACATATGGTTCTTAGAGGAAGTAAATATCTTAGCCTTTGTGTTTTAATTCTTTTTTTAATCAGATTGACGTCAAAGCATTTTGTGTATCATGTCCTCTTACATTATATCTTTTTTATTGAACCTCAACCTACAGTTTCTTTTCAGTATTGTTATTTCAGAGCCCACGAAAGAGTAAAACAACAGTGTCTCATTGAGGGTCTGTCCAGTTGAATGGTTTGTCTCTGAGGGGTTACTAAATTATACTTGAAGAAAGGCACAAATATCCCCAAATCATTTGGAGTGGGGAAAAAAATACTCTTCCTTTCTTTCGCTGTTAAGTTTCCTTCTTCAACCAAAGCTTTTCTGCTTGTATCTGTGTTTTATTCTGCCTAATGTGAGGGGAAAGTTACCACTGTTCCAGCAATATCTGTACGGTGAGTCTACGTAGCCACTCCAGATTTAGTGTTGTTTCCCTCTAGGTTCTTTGTTTTGTTTTGTTTTTTTGTTTTTCCACTTCTCTGATGTCTTCAAGAACCATATACACTGTTTTTAAACAGTACTTTGGTTAGATGTTTCCTTTTTAGTTTAAATTGCCTGAATGACAACCATAATGCTGTTGGTTTGAGAGTCATCACAAGTGAGCTGAGGCCTATAGTTATATTTGGAGGGAAAGGTTAGTACTTTTTTTCCTCAATATTTATGAAACAGTTTTTCTCTTTGGCAGATGTATTAAAGAATTTACCGTCTTTCTGAATTTTGTACTGTCTCATTTTGAAGATCAAGTTTGGTGGTATAGCTTCCTAGCTGAGATATTAGAAAATACAGCTAAAAAGCATGGAACACACCTTAACAATGGATTTCTGAAGTAAACACTGTTTCAGCTCTCCTGGAAGACAGCACCGACCGCATTATGGAAAGATCATGTGCTTGGAAGCCCATTTTAGTCACCCACCATCTGCGTGACCTCGATAATTTACCTGACCTCTGGGCCCTCATTTTTTCCAAAATGAACTTAAGTCTTGAAATGCTGGATAATTAAATAAAATGATGAGTGAGATCCACCAGCAGTGACGTGTGCAGTACGTTTTTCTGCCTCCCGTTCTTTGTTTACATAAACGCTTACATATCAACAACTTTCTTTGTGCCAGTCACTGTGCTAAACACTTCACACGAATGTCAGTTTACACAGCAAATTCAAAAGTTCTTATCCCTGTTTTATTCCTAAAAGCAGAGTATAGTAAAGAAAGCCCGAGAGACTTGTAAGTTGGCTTCTAATTAAGGGGTTTTACTATCTGCGTGAATTTAACTCCCCTTTTTTTTAACTGTCAAGGAAATTGTAAATGAATTATTCTGTGGATATATTGAGTCATTTCTTACCACATTAGTGTAGATGTGAGGCAGAGAGCTATTAAAGTGAGCTGTTGGTATGGATTTGCCACACAGCTCTCATTAGAATGTTCTCCACTTTTACAAGCTACAGAGATCAGTTTTTTAATTGATTGACTTGCCATTTTGTTGACTACGATCTTGCTATTCTAATACCCAGATGAGCAATCAGTGTAAAGACTAAATGAAATCCATGAAAGGATTTTTTGTTTAACTCACTGACCTTAATTCCTTTTTTGTTGTTGAAACAGGGTCTTGCTCTGTCATCCAGGCTGGAGTGCAGCCCCAACTTCCGGGCCGCAAGCGATTCTCATGCTTGAGCCTCCCAAGCAGCTGGGACTACAGGTATGCCACACACCTGGCTATTTTTTTTTTTTTTTTTTAGTTTTAGTAGAGACAGGGTCTCCCTATTTTGCCCAGGCTTGTCTTGAACTTATGGGCTGAAGCAATCGCCTCAGCCTCCTGAAGGGCTGGGATTGTAGGTGTGAGCCATCCTGCCCAGCCTATGACCTTAATTCTTGTGTGTCTTCCTTCTTTATTAAACGGCAGCCATGCATCATACATTGCTCCCGTAGCCATGAGTAGTTACTGCACCCCTTTCCCTGAGCTTCCTTACCCCAGTGGGCAACAAATCCACATTGCCAATTCAAGGCTTACCTTCCCAGGGATTTGAAGCCCTGAAGGGCAAAAGTGGGTTTTGTTTCCTGCTCTTTAAATGTCATCATTTAAAATAACTGAATTGTAAACTATGAAATCCTACTTTTCCCTTCCATTTGATTTTTCTTTCCTTTTTTTTTTTTTTTTT
>NW_016107931.1:789656-813258 GCF_001604975.1 Cebus imitator | reverse complement strand
GAGGATGGTCTCGATCTCTTGACCTCGTGATCCGCCCGCCTCGGCCTTCCAAAGTGTGAGGATTACATGCATGAGCCACCACACCTGGTCTGATTTTTCTCAACTGTACATCTTGCAGTTGTGTTCTTTAAATGCTTCAAGCACACTCTTTTCTACTTCTTAATGCGGTAAGAGTGCTTACAGTTGGTATATGGAGCATTCTGGTCTCAGACCCCTCTTTACACCCTTAAAAACAGGACTCCAAGGAGCTGTTATTTATATGGGTTACATATGTCAATATTTACATTATTTGAAATATAAACTGTAAAGCTTTAAAAGTATTAATTGGTTTCACAATAACAAAACCATTACATGTTAACAAACTGCAACTTTATATTTTTCAAAATAAAAATTTCTGAGAACAGTGGCATTGTTTTACATTATTGCAAATCTCTTTCATACCTGATATAATACTAGGTTAGTGCAAAAGTAATTGCGGTTTTTGGCATTTCAATGGCAAAACTGCAGTTACTTTTGCACCAACATAATAGAATGTAGCTGGGCTCTTTTACCTATTTCTGCATTCAATCTACAATGATATGTTGTTTTGGAGGAAGCTTCTGAAACGAGCCTGGTCTCAGGGGTAGGTGGTTGGAAAAGGTAGTCCCCAGCCTGAGCTTGGCAACTGCAGCTATGGAGAATTATCAGGTAAGATGATTGCCTAGTATACCATGTATCCATTTCTGTGATGTTTTCTGGTTATAAGATGACCTGCTTGAGGTACAAAGAATTTAGCTTTGCCTTTCAGCAGTCATTAGCAAAATGCCTGTCACATGAGATTTGCCCCCTGGATTCTGAATATGAAAAACTGGTGACATCATAGCATTTGCTGAGTTTTTGAGATTATTTCTTCTGGTACACAGTGCATGTCTACTGGTTTTATAGTTTTACAGTTGTGTTATGTATTATGCTAACTGGAACCGAAACTCACCTGTAAGATCACATGAAGTGTGGACAGGTGTTAAGTGTTCTGAAGGAGCTAGTCGTGGTGCTGTTAGAAAAGAACAGGAGCAGAGGCCTAATTTAGGTGGGGTCACTCCAGAAGCCCCCCCTGAGAAGGGAGCTTTTACACAGAGATCTGAAAGAATGACAAGGGGACAGCCATGCTAAGCCAGAGGGAGTGTCATTCGGCCACAGAGAACTACACATGTGAGGACTCCTCGTGGAGAAAGAGCTACCAGAAGCTCATAGGTGTAGCTGGAGCGCCACATAAAAAGAGTGGAATCCGGGAGACAGGCGAGGACCATGTTAATGACGTGTTCCACGTGCTGAGGTAAGTAAGTACTTTATTCTCAAAAGTTCCCCAGAGGGGGCTAGCACCACCAGAAATGGAGTATTCTGAAGGCCTTTTTTGCTTTCCTTGCCATATTTGTCATATAGAATAGGGCTCACATTACTTGGACTTTAAGAAACTTGAGTGGAAAATTGGTAATACTGATTTGATGTATTCACTATTGAACCTGAAATGCATGAATAATTCGTTTATATGTGAAAGATATGAATTGTTTGTATCTAAGGGACCGTTTTTATATGCAAATTGAGTATTTCAAATAGTGATAACTTCCATTTGCATATTACAGCTTACAGAGTGGATTCACACTCTTGTCTGATTTTCACAATAACTCTAAAAAGCTAAGACACTTATCCCCTTGTTACAGATAAGGAAACTGAGACTCTGACTGAGAAGTCAAAAGCCACATTGGTTACGAAAGCCACATTTCCTAGGACGGGTCCCTGGAATCCAAGTTCAGTGTCATTGCAGTGTGCCCCATTCCCCTCAATTAATATTTCAGATCTTTGAATTTAGAGATTGTACGAGCCACACAAATAAATTGTCAGCTTTTTCTTACATATCCCTGTGCTCTGACCACGTTGTCCCCAGATGCCAGGCAATGTTCCACACACGGTAGACAGCTAGTAAATGGTTGTTAACTAATATGTTTTTAAAATAAGCCCTGAAATGTGTATGTAATTTATTTTTGTTTTCTAAAGGTCAACAGCAGGAGATGAGCCACAGAGCAAATAAAAACTGATCTCTTCTGAAGGGTAAGCCTTTCGTTTTGTATAAACGGTGATATAACTTAGCATAAGACATTACCCAAATCCGAGAGCAGAAAAATCCAGCAGATTTGGAGTAGTAGTAATATAACACAAAGGCACCTCAAGGGATCAAAAGATATGTTAAGAGTAAGCCGCAGGCTAAAGGTGGATGGCTCGGAATTGCTTGGCTGAGGAATCCATTTCAAAAAATGAACTCAAGAATTGGAAACATTGTGTGCTCTCAGCCATTTTTCATCTGCTCCTGTGCTTCTTGCACTTGAGAAATAGAATTGAGATGTTCAGCTACCAAATAAAAGTAGAAATGGAATTTCTAGATTTAAGTTGTTCTTAAGGGAATATTTGAATTGACATCTTTAGAGTTTTAAAGAGCATTTAGAAATACCCGGCAATTTGTAAACCAATACCTGAACTACCTTATTTTTGATGGGGGAAAAATACTCTGTTTAATGGAAAATATAAAATGAGGTTTGAGGCATGGGTTACATAACGATTTTTGAAGTCCTTTTTTACAGGAAAGTAATAAAGTTAGATAAGAGAAGTGTTATTAAAGTACTTTAATCTTAACTAATTTCCTAGGTTTATCAGTGTTATCCCTTAGACCTAATTCCTGTGATGCACCAAGGAAAAGAATTTGTCAGTTGTTAAGAACTTTTCACATACCTTTGTCTACCCATACGATATCTATCTCTATATAAAACATATAATAAAGGTTGGCTCTTAAATACTGTCTCTTCACCAAAATTTTTAGATGTCCCAAGAGTTCTCAGATTTGAATGATAAAAAGGGTGGCATAAGGTACCGCTTTAGTAATTAACTGGTTCTTTAATAAGGCCTCAATTACTTTGTTTCATGATAAGGAAAAAAAAATATGTTCCAAGACAGAGTTACATTCGACATCTGGGAACCTCCTAACAGCTGGCTACCTAATGAATATGCATCTGCTTAAGAGGCTGTAGAACATTAATAAACCAATAGATGTAAAGCAGAAACAATCTTTGTCAGCTTCAAATGAGATTGGATGCAATGTGCTGTGAAGTGTCACTGTCACATTGAATTGAGTTTGGGAGGTTAACAATCAACTCTTAGCTCCCCCCGTCTTTGTATCTCTACGCTTGTGCTGACACTGTTCCCAAACTGGTGGCCGTGTTTCTGATGTACCACTTATTTTTCCTGAGAGCCTGATTTGAGGCTTACATACAATATCTGTGTCTCAAAAATGTCTTCCATTTTGTTCCACTAAACCACATGTTCATTAAGACTTCTTAAAACAAAGGAGTCATCTCCAGATGGGAAAGGCAGGAAATGTCAGCAACAGATTGGTGCAAGACGGACTTCCGGTGAATTTGAAAATTATTAGGATGAAATCTGTAGTTAACTTGGAAACATCATTTGTTGGGTTTTTCAGAAGAAATTCCTTATTGTGCATGCAGGCAGTGATTGTGGTGCTGATTAACTGTTCTAAATAGGCCCCCAGAGTGATGCTACCCTAACTGTGGTGTGGTGAGGGGCACACTTCCCCCGTTTCTTCGTTGAGATGTACTGAAGAACATTATAGCCACAGAAGCCTTGTTTGAGATTCTATCCGGTGTGAGGGGAGATTAGACCTCGGCGAGCCTGCACTTTCACAGCAAAACATGCTCTCAGTGCTCACAGATATGTTTTAAGGAGGATATTATGGTTAAGGAAGAAAACTGGAAATCCAAGCCTTGAGGAGTTCTAATCACTTCTGTATGCCCTTGGCTTATCTTCTGAAACTGGGATAAAATATACATACTGTATGTGTAGAATGTGTTAAGTGTAGAATGTGGTAAATACGTATGTGTATAAATGAGGTAAAACTCATGAAATTTTACCATTTTAATCATTTCTAAGTACAGTTCAGTGGCACACATTCACATTATTGTGCAACCATCACCCCCTCCATCCCCAGAACTTCTCATTTCCCCAAAGTGCAACTCTGTACCCATTAAACACTAACTCTCTAACTAACCCCAGCCCTCTCTCCTCCATCTCCTGACAAGCACCTTTCCAGTTGCCGTCTCTATGAATTTGACTACCCTAAGTAGCTACATAAGTAGAATCATGCTGTATTTGTCCTTTTGTGACTGACTTATTTCACTTAGCATGTCCTTAAGATTCATCCATGCTGTATCATGTTCTAGAATTTAACTTCTCTTTTTTTTCTTTCTCTTTCCTTCTTTTTTGTTTAGACAGAGTCTCACTCTGTTGCCCAGGCTGGAGCATAATGGCACAAGTTTGGCTCACTGCAACCTCTGCCTCCTGGGTTTAAGCGATTCTCCTGCCTCAGCCTCCCAAGTAGCTGGGATTACAGGCACCTGCCACCATACTCGGTTAATTTTTTGCATTTATTTTACTAGAGACGGGGTTTCACTAAGTCGTCCAGGGTGGACTCAAACTCCTGACCTCAGGTGATCCACCAGCCTCAGCCTCTCAAAGTGCTGGGATTACAGGCATGAGCCACCACACCTGGCCTAGAATTTCATTCTTTTTCAAGTCTGTGTAATATTCCATTGAATGAATACACCACATGTTGTTTATCCATTCACCCAACAATGGATATTTGAGTTGCTGCCACTTTCTGGCTTTGTGAGTAAAGCTGTTATGATAGGAGTGTACAAATATCTCTTGAAGTCCCCACTTTCCATTGTTTTGGGCATACACCAATAAGTGGAATTGCTGGACCATATGTAAATTATATGTTTAATTGTGAAGAACTGTCATTTGGCTCATTTTTCATTTCTGCTCTCTGTAAGGCCGTTTGCCTCTCCGGGAGCTCGGACACTCCCACTTCTGCACTCGGCACCTAGCCCACCTTGGAAAACCCCTCTGCACTCAACACTAAGCTCTGCACTTGGCATCTAGCCCGCCATTGGAAAATCCCGCCTACCTACCAATAGCAGCCTGCCCCGACCACACCCTGTTTACCCGCAACCAATCAAATGCCTTCACTCCCTATAAAACCCCATGCCCAAAAGAGTCAGTCGTGACTTCCCTGGCCTCTTTCCCTGGGACCGTGGAACCTCACTGGGAGCTGAATAAGTTGGCATTTATTCTTTTTGTGCTGGCCTCAGTTTCCTCATTTTAAACTCGGCGATAACCCTTACACTCTCCTTACCTTGACACAGGGTCTTTGATGGGATTCCATTTTTCTCCCCTTGGCCTTTTCAAGGGGAAAACTCAGTAAGTCCTTAGACTTCATTATTTTTTTTTTTTTTTCCATTTTTTTTTTTTTTTGAGATTTTTTTTTTTTGCTTTTTTTTGTTTTTTTTTTTTTTTTTTTTCCATTTCATGACTAGAAAATAAAGGAAATGCACACCATGGGAGTAAGTTAAGAAACTGGGAATTTAGGCCCACTTACTCCCCGCAAAGAAAAGCAATTTATAACAAATGTGGTGTGCTCTCAGAAACTGAGAATTATAGTTGTCTCTCAAAGAACTCGTGGCATCAAATACATGTGTAAAAGCATAAGTGTGCTCAGTTGTGTGTGACACCTTTGTTAAATAAAAGAAAATGTCACCTTTCATTCTACACAGAGATTATTACTGTATTAATGAGATGTAAGGTCACATTTCCCCCCAAAACTATATAAAAATTACCACCATGACTACGTCATCTAATATGCTCATATTACAGATGGAAGGCCAAACACCAGCAACTGAAAGTGACAGTTCCCTACCGGAAGGAAAATGTAATAGAACATCATTCCTGTGGTCGTAACCTTGAGTGCTAGCTTTGTGCCGGGCCCTGTGCTCCGAGGCTCATACCATTGTCCCATCCAATTCTCGTGACAACTCGTGAGCTGATATCAGAATGAAGCTGCAGTTTCTGTGTGGGTTTGATTGTAGAAGCAGGAATATGGCGGTGGGAATAGAGTTGCCCTTGAAAATTCCCTAAACTGAACGTGGTTTTGTATTCATAACTCCGCATAGCAATATATGTGCATAAGCATATGCAGTTATGTACAATATATACTAAAGTGACTCTGAGTAGAGTATGATTTTATGGCACTAGGTCTGAGGTTGTGTGTGTGTGTGTGTGTGTGTGTGTGTGTGTGTGTAAGAAAGGCTCTTACCCACCTAGCCTGGAATGCAGAGGTACAATCTTGGCTCACTGTAACCTCTACCTCCCAGGCTCAAGAGATCCTCCCACCTTAGCCTCCTGAGTAGCTGGGACTACTGGTGTGCACAACCACGCCAGGCTAATTTTTGTATATATATTTTTTGTTTGATAGAGACAGAGTCTCACCATATTGCCCAGGCTGGTCTTGAACTTCTGGGCTCAAGTGATCTGTTTGCTTCAGCTTTCCAAAGTGCTGGCTTCACAAGCGTGAGCCACTGTGCCATACAGCATACATGTATCCTTCTCAAAAAAAAAAAGAAATCCTTCTCTTCTGCCCACCATGTTTCAGTTGCACTAGACTAACTAGTAAGTGTGTTGGCCTCATTTACCAGAAGAAGAAACTGAGGTTTTATAACCTGGTTGATAGACTGAGGAGAAGAACGTGGGCTATTTCCAGACAATATAAAAGTAAATTTTCAAGTATTTAGCACCACTAACACCAAATGAGATCATCTTTCTTAACACAAAACAGAGATCTATGGTATGGGAAGAGACTCCTGGGCTACGTCTGATTCAGATCAGTGGATGGGTAGAGGAAGCAAGGCCCGGACCCGTACACCACATCAGAGCCCGAGAATCCAGGCAGAGTGCTGAGCCCTGTCAATCTTACTGCCTCCAAATGGAAAAGGAAATCACAGGGTGGAGCTGAGGATACAGTCTGTGGCTTGACTGCAGGTGTCACCAGGACAGCCTGCACAAACCCACTACAGGGGGACCTTGCAGATACAGTGCTGATTTTTCAGGAGCTGAAGGCAATGTTGCCCAATGAATGGGAATTCAGGTTTTTTGGTTGGTTTTTGTTTGTTTGAGGATTTTTGGTAGATGAGTATTCTTAAATTTAATAATTACACACTTAACGTTTCTTTCTTTCCTTCCTTCCCTCCCTTCCTTCCTTCCTTCCTTCCTTCCTTCTTTCCTTCCTTCCTTCCTTCTTTCCTTCCTTCCTTCTTTCCTTCCTTCCTTCCTTTTCTTTCTTTCTTTCTTTCTTTCTTTCTTTNTTTCTTTCTTTCTTTCTTTCTTTCTTTCTTTCTTTCTTTCTTTCTTTCTTTCTTTCTTTTCTTTCTTTCTTTCTTCTTTCTTTCGACAGAGTCTGGCTCTGTCACTCAGTCTGGAGTGCAGTGGCACCATTATAGCTCCCTCTAGCCTCAACCTTCTGGGATCAAGTGATCCTCCTGCCCCAGCCTCCCAAGAAGCTGGTACCACAGTATGTACCACCATACCCAGCTAATTTCTCTTTTATTTTTTGTAGATATTGGCTCCCACTATGTTGTCCAGCCTGGTCTCAACCTCCTGGACTCAAGCAATCCTCCTGTCTTGGCCTCCTGAGTAGCTGGGATTACAGGCATGAGCCACCACACCTGGCCCCACACCTAACTTTTTGATTACTTTTGTTTTTTGAGATGGAGTCTCACTCTGTCACCCAGGTTGGAGTGCAGTGCTGAGATCTCGGCTCACTGCAACCTCCGCCTCCCAGGTTCAAGCGATTCTCCTGCCTTAGTTTCCCGAGTAGCTGAGACTACAGGCATGCACAACCATGCCTGGCTAATTTTTGTATTTTCAGTAGAGATGGGGTTTCACCATGCTGGCCAGGCTGGTCTCGAACTCCTGACTTGGTGACCCAGCAGCCTCAGCCTCCCAAAGTGCTAGGATTACAGGCGCGAGCCACTGTGCCTGGCCTTGTAAACCATTTTTTTAGAAAAATAAATTCTGAATTATAAGTAACTACTAAGAAAAACTTGGGATCACACTCCATCTGTGGTCTTCTTTCCTTTATAAAATTTAGAACTGGATCAAGATGGTTGGGTTTTGAGGATATCCAAATGACTGTAAAAAAACAGCCTGCATGCACCACCATGCCTAGCTAATTTTTGTATTTTTAGTAGAGACGGGATTTCACCATGTTGGCCAGCTTGTCTAGAACTCCGACCTTAAGTGATCCGCCCGCTTCGGCCTCCCAAAAGTGCTGGGATTACAGGTATGAGCCACCATGCCCAGCCTGTTATTTATTATTTCTTTCTTTCTTTTCCTCAGAGATTCCTGTTCTGAAATTCCCATATACTTTACATCATTTCTAGATTTATAATATCTAATATAATGTAAATGCTATGTAAATAGTTGTTCTACTGCATTTTTATTTGTATTATTTTTGTTGTTGTAATGTTTTTATTGTTTTTTTTTTATTCCTGAATATTTTCCATCAGCTCTTGGTTGAATCTGAGGCTCCGGAACCCGCAGGTACAGAGGACTGACTGTAATTATTTGAATGTGATAGTAACTTTATTCACCAGAGTAGTTCATTTATTCATATATGGGTCTGCTTATATTTAACCTTTTCTTGTCTCATTTGAAAAAAATGTTCTTAATCCACCTCTGAGACATAATTTAGCTTGTGCTCAGAATTGCATATATATTGGTTCCTAAGGTTGAAAAAGAAAAAAAGTGCCAATAAGTCCATCAGATAAGCGACCCAGGAAGAGGGGGTTGAATGTTGCTGGAATGATGTTTAGTTCTCAATTAAGAGATTAAGAGGGCCTTTTCTGATGTTTTCCCTTTGAGACCCTGGAGAAACGATATTTTTCTACATATTCGAGCAGCACCCATGGGTCAGATTTATCATCTGGGCTAGGTTGCTCTTTCAAAGAACTTAGCATCCATGGGGCAAGCTAGAAAAGTATGAATATTTTAAAGTTCCATCAACACATCACGAAGGTGCTAAAACAGATTGGGAATACATAAAACATAGCTGTTACCACTTGCAGAGCATGACAGTGGCAGGAAAGAAGAGAATGAGAAGTAGCTCCCTTTGCAGTTTTTCACCTACCCGACACATACTAACAGCAAAACGCACACACATTCATTTTGTAGGCTGATTCCAAGCCACTACCAATAACGAAAATGATGGTGACATCATAATGCCATCTACCATTCCCCTTCAGTCTCTCTCTTACCTGCCACCCTCACCACACCCAGCATCCCTGTATCTCTTCCCTCACTGCCGTGTCTGCCTTCACCCACTCGAAAAGGACACAAGGCAGAAAACAACTGGTAAAGCTGGGAAGAAGAGCTTTCAGCTGCTGGAGACCCTGCTGTCCATTTGCGAATGTCACTTTCTTTGGAGAGACCTTCCCTGATGACTTACAAAGAGCTGCCCCCGACAATCTCTGTCACATTCTCTTGTTTCTTTCTTGCTTGCTTGCTTGCTTTTTCTTTCTTTCTTTCTTTCTTTTCTTTCTCTCTCTTTCTTTCATTCTTTTCATGGCACTTTGCATTATCTAAAGTTCTTATTTATATTTTGTTTCTACGTTGATGTCCTGTCTCCCCCAGTCAAATGTAAATGCCATGAGAGTGGGAACTTGTCTGTTGCCTTCACCCAGTGTCTCCAGTGTAGAACACTGCCTGGTCCTAGGAGGAGCTTAGCAAATCAATGTTAATGGGACAAATACTGTGGAATATGCAAAACACAGGGGAAATAAGAGAAAGAAAAATACAAAATTTAGAATTAGAAGGAACCCTAAAAAAGCTGTTTGGTAGATTTAGATGTTTGCAAGGATATTCAGGGAGACACTACAGGCAATCAACAACGGTGTCTGTCAAGTAGATAATAAGCACTCAACAAATAGTGGCTATTCTTTTATTTTACTTATTTATTTATTTTTGAGACGGAGTCTTGCTCTGTTGCCCAGGCTGGAGTGCAGTGGCACGATCTTGGCTCACTGCAACCTTACAAAATTTTTTTTGTATTTTTAGTAGAGACAGGGTTTCACCATGTTAGTCAGGCTGGTCTCAACAGCTGACCTCATGATCCACCCGCCTCGGCCTCCCAAAGTGCTGGGATTACAGGCATAAGCCACCGCACCCAGCTATTTTATTTTATTTATTATTTATTTTTTTGAGACAGAGTTTCGCTCTGTCACCCAGGCTGGAGAGCAATGGCATGATCTCGGCTCACCGCAACCTCCACCTCCCGGATTCAAGCGATTTTCCTGCCTCAGCCTCCCAAGTAGCTGGTATTACAGGCATGTGCTACCACGCCCAGCTAATTTTTTGTATTTTTAGTAAAGACGGGGTTTCTCCATGTTGGTCAGATTGGTCTCAAACTCCCGACCTCAGGTGATCCACCTGCCTTGGCCTCCCAAAGTGCTGGGATTACAGGCATGAGCCACCGTGCCCAGCTATTTTATTTTTTTAGTTAGGAATCTTGCTGTGTCGCCCAGGCTGGAGTGCAGTGGCATGATCACAGCTCACTGCAGTCTCGAACTGCTGGGCTCAAGCAATCTTCACACCTCGGCCTCCCAAATACCTGGGACTACCAGTGCGCACCACAGTGCTCAGCTGATTTTTTTACTTTTTGTAGAAATGATGGTCTCACTATGTTGCCCACGTTAGTCATGAACTCCTGACCTCAAGTGATCCTCCCACCTCAACCTCCCAAAGCACTGGAATTACAGGCATGAGCCACCAGGCTCAGCTGGCTGTTATGTTTTTAAAATTTTATTATTTGACTGGGCGTGGTGGCTCACACCTGTATTCCCAGCACTTTGGGAGGCCAAAGCAGGTGGATCACCTGAGGTCAGGGGTTCAAGACGAGCCTGGCCAACATGGTGAAACCCCATCGCTATTAAAAATACAAAAATTAGCCGGGCGTGGTGGCACACACCAGTAATCCCAGCTACTTGGAAGGCTGAGGCAGGAGAATCACTTGAACCCGGGAGATGGAGGTTGGAGATTGTGCCGGTGCCCTCCAGCCTGGGTGACAAGAGTGAGATTCTGCCTAAAAAAAAAAAAAAAAAAAAAAAAATTATTATTGTGAGCCAGAAAAGTGAGCTGGCCTCAGGATTTGATAGTGTTCTTTCCCAACCCAACAAAAGGATTTGCTTCCCCTTACTTAACCTTGATCCCAGAAATAAAATTCTACTCTGAGCCTGAAAGCCACCCTGTCCCACCCACAGCAGTAGTCCCAACAGCTCTGTGCATTGGCAATGCAGGGCTAGTGCTGCGATCCAGTGTCCTTTGAGAATCTTGGGTGAAAAATCCCTGCAGGGTTGGCCCCAGCTTTCTTTGTTCACATTGTTTGCTTTGAAGACCTTAATGCAGTGCTGAGAAATCAATAAGCAGGGATGCTGCTGCCCTGGTATGTGTCTCCTTCTGATGCTCCTGTGGGAGGCTCGCTTCACTCCAACGCACTGATAAGTAGTGAAATGCCCAACTCTGTCTGCAAATTAAGACTCTTGTAAGTAATGAAGGAAAACCAAGTTTCGCTTGCTGTGGATTTTCCATCCAGAGTGTCATTAGATAAAACGAAAGTACACATTACAGGTTTGTGTAATGAACGAGCCTCAAGTTAGATTTGCCATGATAGGGTTATCAGTCATTGCAAAATTAATTATTTAGGAAAGCACTTTTTACAGGGGGTTTTCATTTAAGTTTTGCCCCTTGATGTATGTATATAAAAATGACTAATCCATCGGACATTGCTTTTGTACTTGTACATCTATCACTATTGGGCCTTTTTTTTGTAATTGGTTTATTAATTATAGCATCTTAATGATCTGTTTAAAATAAATAAACCATTTGCACCATTTCAAAGGTATTTTGTGAGGCTCAGCTGATATTAAAATAGCACCAGCCTTATGTGCTTTTTCAGCAAGTGACCTAATTAGTTAATAAAGTAATTGAATATTAAAAAGGATGTTGCAAGTGATTAAAATTTAAGAGCCTTCAGAATGTTATTAAAGCTATAAATCATACATCACTGTTTTAATTTGCATAGCTACAGAATTACTAATGGTCCCACGTGTACGCGGGGCCTGGCAATTAGTCCTTTGACAAAATGTTGGTGATGTCGAGGTACCAAATTCTTTCAGCCTCTTTTGATAGCTAAATAGAAACCTGCTTTTGCCAAATTAAGTATCTAACTGTTGAAATTGCTTCTTGGTCCCTTCGACAGGTATGTACATTCATTCATCCAACAAATATTTGTGAAAACCTTTTGTACTCAAGTACTATATACTCAATTCTCCTGAACCCGGGAGGCGGAGGCTGCAGTGAGCCGAGATCACACCATTGCACTCCAGCCTGGGTGACAGAGTGAGACTCCGTTTCCACAAAAAAAAAAAAAAATTACATGAGTAAGTTTTCTTCCCTATGAAAATAATGTGTCACTTCACACTTGATCTAACACACACAAAATCCCTACCCTATCTGGCACAGATACACTTAACATGCAATATTAAGTAAAATTTCCATTTTATTTTTCTCCAGAGAATAGTCTGTCTTCAGTCTTTAAGGACTCAGCTGCTTACATGGGCTTTGGTGGGGGTTGTGGGGCAGCACCCACAGGTCTACATCGGGGCGGGGGCATTCCTTGCGGGCTTCACGAGATCGATTCCTGCCTACTTTGCTGTGAATTGCACCACTCACACGGGAATGTAGTTCACATACAGCTTGGGAGGCACATAGGCCGTCGAAGATGCTTGCTTCAGAAATGTCCCTGACTGCTGCGGCCTCTGCTATGTTTCAAATGACGAATTTCTTAATGGCCTTGTCCTTGGGCACGCATCGGGCACGGTTCCTGCAGCGAATAGGCTGCACGTGGCCGCTGTCCTTTAGCACAACTACTGTTCCTTCTTTTCTTTGTCATCTTGGAGGCACAGACTAGAGAGAAAAACATAGCTTTTTAATATCTGATTTTACGCTTTAAACAGCAATTCCTAATCAGACTTTTTAAATCCCAACAAGACTTTTAAACAATGGTCTCTTCAGGCTCTTGGTAGTCGTCACTAAGATAAACTTCGTTCACACAAGTAAGTCACGTAAGAAAAGGAAAACATTTTTTGAAATCATTCCAGATTTTACACCATCTGAGTCATATTTTAAGAAACAAATAGCTTTTCCTTTTCTTTCATTGAAAACTGCAGTGCTGCAATTCCTGTAATCGTGTGAATGACTTTCAAATTGAATGAAACTAACTTAAAGTATTTCAAAATCGTGACAATGCCTTAATGTGTAGACCACTCACGCATAGTTAGTTACCAAGCACAGCCAATGTGGACACGACAGAAAGGGCACGCCAGTCACAACAGCTGAAAGAATTCCATATATGTGAAGGCAGGTTCAATGTTGTGCCTGCCAAGAACCATCCGCATCCCTGGCACTGTTGAACTTCCAACTGGTTCCACGTTGACCTAGCGCTGTGCTTCTCGCAGGGCCTCCTTCACGGACTTGCAACCTGCACAGTTGCACAGGGCCCTGCACGTGGAAGGATTATGCTTAGTTTAATGCTCTGATGCCGCCATCTTGAAATTCTTAATAATTTTGGTTCTGCATTTTCCTTTTCACAGGGCTGTGCAGTTTATGTAGCTGATCCTGGAATCTTGGGCAACTGGAATACCAACTCCTTGAGTAGCACTCTTCACCCTTGGTCATGATGGGCAGTGGCATGTGCCACCACAGGTGAAGCAACTTCTTAGCCACTGCATTCAACTCACTGATATGGAGCATAGCAATGTGGATGTCATCTGGCTCAGCAGGGTCCATGTTGACAGGACCATGGGCCACACCTTTGTACCTTTCTCCATTTGACCACCCTCAAGGGACCTGATGAAGTTGTTGATGCTTGTGGCTGGAAATAACTGACCCAGAGGTTCCAGCTGCCCCAGGAGGTGAGGCATCAATATCATACCTCAGGTGCATCCGTTCACCATGTGGGCAGTCCTGTGTAGGATGCATCCCCAAGAATGTCACTTCATGGTAAGATCTCTGTGACCTAAGAAAGATCTACTAAGTCCTTGCTATAATGTGTTTCAAAATGAAGACTAGGTATCGGATTTTGAATACCTACTCCACCCAAGAGAGGTCGGATAGAGACATGATCCCTACCTGAGGGGTCTAGCTGAGGACTGAGATGAAAGGTAATGCTGGAAGGAAATGTTTAGAATCCTTCTGGGTTCTTCATCTGGCATGTGAGGGTTTAAACCAGTTTCTTCTAAACATTTTTTGAGTTGGACTCTCTTATATTATTCGTAGTTTGGTGTCATAACTTCACTTTGGTTTCTATTATATACAGACATATGTATTTTTTTAACCTACATTATTTAAATATAAGCAAAAACAGTTCCAAGCCAGTGAAGACAAATGACTCCCAGCACAGGGGAGGGCAGCTTCTGCCAAAATACTTTTCATGGAGCAACAGATGTGCTCAGCTTGGCTCTGGGGACAGGCAAGGAGATGGGGAGAGAGGACTTGGCTGAGGCATAATTGGACCTGACAACAGTGGCTAAGAGGCTGCAGTACTGAACCTCAGATTCTTCACCCAGAATACCAAATTAGCTCATCACTTTCTGCCCTCAGTGGCAAAGATCACAAGTATGCATCAGTCTTAGCACAAAGCCATATCAACAGAACCCTCATAGGTTTATTTTTTAAACACTATGTTTATACTATTTTACATAAATTCATACTCAACACTCCCCGATCACACAATCTTACTGTTCCAGCAAGTATTGTGCAAGAGAACTTTGTAGATGTTAAAGTTGTGGAGCCCTTTGCCTGGTCTTTGCTGTGTGTGCCTGTGTGTGTGTGTGGGGGGGGCGGGTGTGCGCGTGCGTGCGTGTGTGCGCGTGTGTGTGCGCGCATGTGCATCTGCATTCATGTGTGCAATCCTTTACAGAAGCTATTCTGGTCAAAGTAGTCATCAGGTTCATGAGCAAAGGAAGAAAAGCTTTGACTACTTTCCCACTTCTTAACATTCTCGTTTTCTAGCCTACGTCTTCTGGCACTTATAAAATAGCCTGGCCCTCTTGCTACCAATTAATGGCTTTTCAAAGATGATGAGAAAGCTATGAAAGTGGGATAATAACAGGGGTGACTGCAGTGGGAATCACAAGATAGGGGAGACGCAAGAAGGAAAGTGGAGCTGTTCACCTTCTGGCCTTTTTACTCCCCAGACCACTTCGTGTTTCTTGCCAAATGTTCTGTCTTATGGAATATTCGAGCCCAGATCTATATAGAAGGCAAAGCTCCTGGCAGGGTTCATCTCTGGGCCTGGGGCAGGGAGGGGAGGACCCTTGGGACCTCACATTCACCAAGACCTCACATGCAGACTGTGGCTCAGCTCCAAATGAGGCTATACACCCAGTCACAGATACACCAAGACAACTGAACACTGTCCATTGTTCCAGTTGGATTTTTAAAATATAACAGAACTTTTACAACTCTGCTTTGACATGTCTTTTTTTAACATATTGGAAATCTGAAATAATGGGAGTGGCTAGGCTCTCTCTCAACCTCGTGTCTGTGTTTTCATGCTTATTCATCTTCCAGGGCACATTTTCATAAGGGGATTGAATATAACATGCCCAGTTAATTAGGGAATACATTTTTATTACCAACACCACTCTTGGTTATATCTTGATCTCCGTAAGAAACTGGCCGACCAGGGAGATGTGGCTTATGACTGAAGGAGAACAAAGATGTTGTGCAGCCAATACCTCTGCTTTGCATGTTTGTGCTTTGTTTATCACAAAATGGGTGATGATGATAGGGATGTGTAAGCAGCACCGTGTTAATGATAGTGCCGGTGGAGAGTGTGAACAAAAGCCATGACTGTTAGCAAAAGCTAGAGGTAAATTAAACCCTGGATTTGCTCAGAGTTTAGTTTTTATAGCCACACATTTATGGCTAGTAGAAAGGTTCTTGGTATTGAAATTGCTTTAAGAATAATAATTTCATTGCTTCAAGTGTGAAACTCCCCAGTCATTGATCCCAACTCTTCCCACTAAAGTAGCTGTTTTGTAATACTGTTTTTGTGAACGGTACCTTTTTATTGCCAAACAGCGTGTACAGTGTGTAACATATGCAGATTATATGCCCGCAACATTTATTAATATGCAGTGCATTGATCACTGTGGCACAGAAACTGTTTGCAGATGGCACAAAGACATTTTAATTTCAATAGTTGTATGTTTATTTTAACGCTGACCTTCATTTGGGGCAAGTTTCCCAATTTTCCATTGGTAGTAGTGATGTACAGCTTCCTTTTAAGTGAGGCAGCAGCCTTACATGTTGGCGCTGGCCACTTTTAAAAGTGAGTTACTTTTAAAATTGGTTACTTTTAAAAGTGAGTCCATTTATAGAATTTATTGAACAATATTGGATAAATAAAAATACACTGGTCTGCTTAGGATAAGGTAAAAATCATGAAGGTGCTCTGTCAATGACCCAAGTTTTGGAAACAATGGGCTATGTAATAAGAAGATGTAGGCTTTGTGTTGGGTTTGTGACAGTGATGATAGCTACACTGAGCCATCCAAGTGACCAGTGCCACATGTGTAAGGCTGCTGCCTGATGCCCCAGGAGTGTGCCTTCCACGTGACACTAATTGGCCCACACAGGAGAGAAACCATGACCTTGTCCTCATTAGCCACATGCTCAGACCAGCTGAGCTAGCTCACTCTGGGTCACTGGGGTCCCATGTAGGAAATTACCACTCCAGTGCCCTGTGGCCCCCTTGTAACCCCAACTAATGAATGTCCTGTGGAGCCTAATGTCATTCCAAAGGGAGCACACAGCAATCCCAGCAGTGGAGAAGTTGATAGCATTCTGAAGTTTTAACCCGGGGAGAGCCAATTGAGGAAGCATGGAGAACTCAGGAAGCCTAGAGACAATCTTTCAAACACCTGCATGCTGGGAAAAAAGGAGGAAGACATCCTACTCTGTCCGTCTGTGTCTCAGGACACAGAATGGAAGCACAGGAAAGTTAAGAAAGCCGTTGAGCATTGCACAGCATGTTCATCAAGCATAAACAGTATTAGGTGATTGCTGTATGGGCTGAGCACTTTACACCAACAAACCTATGAAGCAGGTGGTATTATCCCTATAGGTGGTATTACCCTCAGGAGTTTCCTGAGGTAGTAAGTGAGAGGGCTCAGGATTGCCATCCTATGGAAATTAATACAAGTTGAAGGGCAATTTTATGAGCCAAACAGACAGCTTGCCAAACCTTTTGACTTATGCCTCCTTTAGCTCTCAGGAGAAAGATACAGTCCATCAAGTGATACATACATATATATAACAGAAAATATATATACATATAAATATATATATACAAATATATATATATATTTTTTTTCCTGTAGCTTAGGTACTTCCATAGTTTAGCCTTGAGAAGAGTTTCTTTAATTAGATGATTTTGTAGTCAAGGCTGAGACAAAGCATCCTTCCCAAATGTTGGGGAATATTGGAAAGGGATGGTGAACTTTCTCAATGCATACTGAAGAGCTGGGAAGACCACCAGTCACTCCATCTTCTTTTCAACAAGACTATGGGATCAATACCCCTTCCAGGACCAAACGAACTAGTGGGCAAAGGCCTCCTACCACTCACTTGGCATCCCCTCTTCCTAGAGCCACAGCCTGCCTGCTGCCTCTGGGGGTGCCCACCTCCCTGGTTCTCTCTAGAAGCCAGGAATCCCTGAGTGCATGTGCCCACTCCCAGCCAAGCAGCAGCATGAATCAGAAGGGACCAGACACTTGTAGTAAACCACCACACTGCATTTTATTTTATTTTCCAAGATGGAGTCTTGCTCCATCACCCAGGCTAGAGTACAGAGGCACAATCTCAGCTCACTGCAACCTTGAATTTCTGGGTTCAGGCAATTCTCCTGCCTCAGTCTCCCGAGTAGCTGGGACTACAGGCCCAAGCCACCAGGCCCAGAATTTTTTTTTTTTTTTTTTGTTTTTTTTAAGTAAAGATGGGGTTTCACCATGTTGGTCAGACTGGCTTTGAACTCCTGACCTTGTGATCCACCTGCCTCGGCCTCCCAAAGTGCTGGGATTACAGGTATAAGCCACCACACCCAGCCACGCCACATTTCAATTCAGTTCTCTGATTTTTGTTTAGCTTAGGGAGAAGGCTAGCTTACTCTCAAATTTTTCTGGTTAATGTCTGAGAAATTTAATATTTTAAAGGTGCAATAGGCTAGCAATAAACCAAAGAGTCAGTGAGACCTAGATAGAACCCTCAATTCACTATTTATTAGCAGAGAGACACTGGCAAGCTACATAACCTCTCTGAGCTTTAGTTTCCTCACATATATCAATGGGATAGTCTTCCTCTCATGGGGTATCTGAACAAGGTAACACATGTAATATGCTTAATGCAGGGCTGAAATGTTATCAACTGACAGTATCTCGTATTGCATGATCTGTTCTTTGCCCCTTCACATAGAGTGACTGAGTGAAATGTGATACAAGTTGCCAAGGATCGAAATGGCTCTTTATTATAACCTGTTTTAGTTACACATTTGAAGACCAGTATCTATTATCTTACATACTGTATTTCTCTTCACCACAGGAATAGGCTGCTGAAAAATTAAGCCTGAAGTAGAGAGGGAACAGCTTTTTGAAGGTCTTGGCATGATGTGCAAGGCTTAGCCTGGCTAGCATTGCCCACCCCAACCCGTTTGCCCCTCAGTCTCAACCTAAAACAGGCTTTCCTCTGTTTATTATAAAGTTCCCTCTGACTCAAGAGTATACTTGCTTACAATCTTGGAGCATTGGCTCAATTCTGGCCATAGAATCATAAGAGAGCTGCAACCTTTCTCACAAATGGGTTTTCAGGCGATACTGTGTAGAAGTGAATTGTTTCAAAGTGAGACAGCTGCTGAGAAACAAGGGCTTTAAGAGAGATTTCCCAGGGCAATCCCTTGCTAGCAGGTGGGAAGAGGCTGGATGGAGTTGATAGTTTCTGAGATCAAGAGTCCCAGGATGGAAGAGGAGAGAGCCCCTAAAACAGCAGACACTAAGAAATCCCTCTTCACCACTCTTCCCCAAGCACATTCACTACCTGAACACCATCAGTCAGGCTTCCCGAGCTTCGAATTAGGTAAATTCAATATTGAAAAGTAACATTTATATTGCCACTTGGGTTGATTATAGCTTGTTTTTCCTTAATTAACTCAGTCCCGACTGGTGAGCGTGAGCGTTTAACGATAAATTGTAGCAGTGACTGGAGACCCAGAGACTCAGGTCCTTCTGGGACCTCTAGGTAAGCAGTTTTCTTTAACCCACTGCCACCTAGTGGTAATGGAGCAGACTGAAAAATGCTTCCTCTATATGCAATGGTTGGCATTTTTCTCCTTGCCACTCCTATCTTGGAAGCACAGGGAGTGATCGATGTGTCTCTTTCTACTGGCCACCACTCCCTGCCAACATTTAACTGTCACTGTATATTTACAATGTCAAGCTAGCTGACTCTTCTGCAATTATTTTGATTAATGAGGACATTCTCATTTAATCAGAATTATCTGAGATTCAAAACAAACAAGCAAGGACCAGATATAGAACACATGGGTCTTACCTCCCTCTCCACTCCAGCAGTTAGAAATTTCATGTGTGTCAGCTGGGCTCAAGTTAATGGATCCTTTAAAGTGAGCAACTGGGTCTTGACAGTTAACTTGAGGTGTTCCCCTCTAAGAATAAATGTGACTTTTATTGTCTACCTTACCAGGTGATTCATTTCTGGAAGCACACAGAAGAGATCAAGTAATCAATGTGGCAGCTCAGGTTCCTGTCCATGCACAGTGGAAAGCTGGTGGCAAATTCAAGTATTTTTGGACGAATGTGAAGATCAATTTGCCAAATGTGGTAAAACACTTGGAAGGGAGCAGAATGAATGGTGATTTCGCAGACTGTGAACAGAATGGACTAATGCCAATGAGCTATTAGGTAGAATAAATTCACAGGGCAATTACCACTGCTTGCAGCTTAGAAGAGATAATTCAGAAGTTCCTTTCCTAAGCATGAACTTCAAGTATACTTGAAGAAAAAAAGCTACTTCAAGAGTGGTGATTTATTTATTTTTTGAGACGGAGCCTTGCTCTATCACCCAGGCTGGAGTGCAATGGCATAAACGCAGCTCACTGAAATCTCCACCTCCCTGGTTCAAGTGATTTTCCTGCCTCAGCCTCCCAAGTAGCTGGGATTATAAGCATGTGCCACCACGCCCAGCTATTTTTGTTTGTTTGTTTGCTTTTTGAGACAGAGTCTTGCTCTGTGGCCCAAGCTGGGATGCAGCGGCATGACCTCAGCTCACTGCAACCTCTGCCTCCCAGGTTCAAGTGATTCTCCTGCCTCAGCCTCTTAAGCAGCCGGGATTAGAGGCACCCGCCACCATGCCTGGCTAATTTTTGTAATTTTTGTAGAGACGGGGTGTTTCACCATGTTGGCCAGGCTGGTCTTGAACTCCCAACCTCAGGTGATCCACCCACCTCAGCCTCCCAAAGTGCTGGGATTACAGGCGTGATCCACTGTGCCTGGCAAGAGTGGTGATTTAGATGTGTATGCTTTGGTAAAGAAAAGGTACAAGGTTACAATAATGCAAATGCATAAGCCTTCAGATGTTTTACTTTTCAGACAAGTGTTTTCACTTGGTAACAGACTCCCCTGCCTCCTGTCTGCCACCCCCCAAAATCAGCAGACAAAGCAGCCAGGATATGAATACAGTTTATTACAGTTTTCAGACTCCCATACGACACATATCTAAAGCTGAACATTGCAAACTGACGTTACTAGCAGCAATCCTCCCTAGACAGGAAGGGTTTCAGTTAATTTAACAATTAGGAGTAATTTAAAGACAAACTTACAAGTCATGGTTTTTCTTGTAGCAGCTGGTATATGAGCAGTGAAACTAGAGATACATAGAGTCATTCGGGTTTAGCCTTGTCTAAAAAAACATTAATAAGTTATGGTGCAGAAGGGTATCCCCAGGGTTGCCAGAGAGAAGGCTGATGTCTTTAGATGTCAGTATGAAATAAGCAAATCACTTTCAAGACATGACTTACTATTTGCTTTACTGTCAGGACAACAGAAAAGAAGTGGACAACTACCCTAGATTCTAGCCCACACATAATTCAGCCAGATAATCATCATTTAAGTAATATCCCTTAAATTTTTTCACACTTTTTTTCACAGCTCTAAAAACACAACATCAGACATCAGACATTTGTTCCAAAGGACTAAAAATCAAAAGCAATAGCAATGTATTGGAAATCACTTTTATGGCTTTCCTAAGGGAGAATCCCCATCTTTTCAGGGAGTGTTTTTAAAGAAGCACTAACTCTGGTAGGTTATCAAACTACTTTTTATTCTAAATAAATAAAAGCCCAACTGAAGGTCTCAGGTGTACTTGTTTTTCTTCCCCTAGATCTTCAAACCATCCAAAGCCAATTCTTGAGAGCTTTCATTTTTATTAGAGCCGTGCAAGATAACTTACAAACATTTGAAAAATACTCAAAACACTGAGAGTAAAGGAGGCCCAACCCTTCCTCAGAGCCCAGAAAACTGACAGGAACCCCAAAGGCTTATCTTAAATCCATCAACTCAATTTGTCAGAAAGTGCTGACAGACCACCCACCTTTGCAACACAGGGCCCAGGATTCTTGCATTTACAACCACTAAGAAAAGCCTTCTGGGAGAAGAAAAGCAGAGACTGGTGAACATAAGTTACTGAAAAAGGGTTGACTGCATTCTATATCTGGCACAGGAAAAGAAAAATTCAAACAGCTGTGAAACCATTATATTTACACCACGATACTCTTACATGAACCTTGACTTTCCTACCTCAACAGCTTCATTCATAAAAAATACATAAAAGATTGGAAAGCTTTGGGGTAGCACCAGTGACAGCTAGCTGTCATTGAATAGTTTTATTTTTTTCCTAAAGGCAAAATTTAGAGAAATTTTTATTTTTATTTATTTATTTATTTATTGAGATGGAATCTCGCTCTGTCGCCCAGGCTGGAGTGCAGTGATACAATCTCCCGCCTCCTGGGTTCAAGTGATTCTCCTGCCTCAGCCTCCTGAGTAGCTGGGACTACAGGCGCATGCCACCATACCTGGCTAATTTTTTGTATTTTTAGTAGAGACGGGGTTTCACCATGCTACCCAGGATGGTCTCGATTACCTGACCTCGTGATCCGCCCACCTTGGCCTCCCAACATGCTGGGATTACAGGCGTCAGCTACCGCGCCTGGCCAATTCAGAGAACATTTAAAGAAGCAATTTATAGAACTGATTCTATTTCATGATTTTGCCTTAATCAGCTGCTATGGAAACAGTCCAAGCAGAAACATAAATATCCATTCTGCATCAAGTGAGTTTCTATTTCTTTTTTCTCAAAGGGTAGAAGCGGTACATTTCAATTTTTGTAAGGCTTCTGAGGATTAAGGGCAGCTCATAGCTTATGACTTGATAATCTCCAAAGGAGCTCCTGGACTTTTTCACCAAGAGGATAGATGAAGCCACTCCTTATCCACAACTCATAGCAAGGATCTCTATGCATCTAGATTTTAATGCCAACAGTTTCTTGGCTTCCTGACTTGACATGCACCATGCACAAAGAGCAAGGTACTGACTGCTCAAAGCCACTCTTCCCAGACACTGATCACTCTGGCTAACCATCTCACAGACAGACTGCATCTGGTCATAAGATGGTCCCCAGAAGGAAGCATAAACACTTCCCAAATACTAGGACAGACAGCCTAACATGCAAGTTCTACTAATGGTAGAGTAAAAGAATCACCTCTGTGTACAAAAACGGCACATAAAACTGTTCTGAGTATAAAACTGTATCTCCCCTTTCTTAACCACTTGTTACTATTTAACAAAGGTGGATGCTCCTGAAAAGACCTCACCAAGTACATTAAGTATGTCCTGTGAACTATCTTGAAAACATATTCCCATGTTTAAAGATTACTTTGAAGAACCAAAGTTGAATGTTTAAAAATAAATACACTTCTTACCAAGTTTCTCAAGCCTGAATCCCTGGAGAATACTAGAAACCAGTTTTGTTGCATTTTAGCTGCACAGAGTCCCCCTCAGGTGAGTTGGTGGGAGTTTCCGGACTCCACCATTACTTTCCTAATTTTCTTTCCTTCTCCTGAAGAAGGCTTCAGTTATTTTCATAGCAACTTATGATAATGTCCTAAATGTTCACATTTTTTGGGTAGCACATATATTGTTAGGACCTATTTTTTTTCTTTCTTTTAAACAATATCGTCAATGATAAAGAAAAGGGAGCCAGGTGCGATGGCTCACACCTGTAATCCCAGCACTTTGGGAGGCCAAGGCAGGTGGATCACCTGAGGTCAGGACTTTGAGACCAGCCTGGTCAACATGGTGAAACCCAGTCTCTACTAAAAATACAAAAAATTAGCCAGGCATCGTGGCGGGCACCTGTAATCCCAGCTACTGAGGAGGCTGAGGCAGAAGAATCACTTGAACCTGGGAGGCTGAGGTTGCAGTGAGCCAAGATCAAGCCGCACTCCAATCTGGGCAACAAGAGTGAAATTCTGTCTCAAAAAAAA
>NW_016107931.1:785080-789341 GCF_001604975.1 Cebus imitator | reverse complement strand
GTACAATCTTAAAAAAAAAAAAAAAAATTCTGTTAAAAAATAATTATGCTTTATACAAAATAGCACATTTATTAGACAGAATTCATTCCAGAACCACTGTTCAGATCCAACAAATAAATGGAAACACACAGCACAAAAAACAGATCATACACAGTTTAAACATAATTTTCATAGCCAGAATTGTCATGCTGGGCAGAAAACAGTAAATCAATCCTTATACGGCTATATGAAAATTATATGTAAACATAAAAACAGGCATATGTTTAAAATAAATCAGGTTAGATTTAATTAGGCACTGGAATGAATGAAAACTGATTATATTCCTTTTGATTCCAAATTTCTATCTTACTGGAAAAATAAGAGTACATCATTCTAGCTGAGGGATGAGAGGACAGGCAGATGAGGATAGCCACACAGGTATACATAGTGTTGCCTGATGATTAAACAAGACAACTATTTTGGGAACTGAGATTTCAGATACACTATTTAGAATTTAGACTGGCAGATTCCAAAGATTATTGTTCACTTAAGTTTGTAACCTGGAACCTCTATAAACTTTAGTGCATCTGATCTGGCACTAGAGTATACTTTACAATGCATTTAGAAATAAAAACAAGTAAACAAACAACAAACATCCACAGATTTCCCTTTGGGGATATGTCATTTTTAGATGCTCATTCTCCATTTGGTGCAATCATATAAACCCCTTGAAAAGTTTAGGTGATTCTTTCTGATAATGATCAGAAAAGGGTGAGACCTGGGATATAGCAGGAGCAGCAAAAAAAAGGTTACTCTCCTCTTACTGAAGATACTCTTCTGAGAACTTCCATTGTCCCTTAGGAAGAAGGTATGGAATATGGAACAGTTCCAGAAGGTATCGCTGCCTTCTGAAGACAGTTACAACAGGGCCATAACTATGACAACTAAGATTACTTTTTTATGTTGCACCTGCCTTGCTCATAAGACATAGAATTCTTACAAAGCTATGAAATAGGGTCAGGAAAAATTACTCATGGCACTTAAACATGTTAAGAGACTGTAAAATGCCTTCCTTTATGTTTTTGTCTCAATGCCCCTGTGAGGTAGGTGTCTGTGGGGAAAAAGCTGAGGCACAGAGGGGTTAAGTCTGCTCACCTTTCATTGCATGATGAGCCAGTGGTCCAGCTAGCAGAAGGACCAGGTGTCCCAGCTCCCTAAACTTTATTCACCCTGCTTCTCAGAAGCTTACTTATGTTACACAACAAATACAGCAGGGGAACGTTTTCTTTTCATACATTTTAACTAGTTGGCTATTTCTTATTCTCACCTTGAACAAAGTTATCTCAGATAAAATCAAATAAAAACAAAACAAAAAAATCAATATTGCCTAACAGTCTGTGTCAAGATGCTGCCTATTCTGCACTAATGATTGAAAAGCATAGAATATGATTCAAGTAGAAGTATTTGTGGGTGCAGTGGTGTTCCTGTTACTCAAGCCAGGCTGTGAATAAAGTGTCCCTTTAGACACTACCCACTGTACTTTGTAAGAACTTCTTTGGCCTGACACAGGGAATAAATCTATCACCCCTGTTTCATGGTAAAACCATATTCTGAAAGATATTGTACACAAGGCTGGCCCTGTCTGGAAAGGGGACTCTCAGCCATGCGACAGGTATTACCGAGCTAATGCAGAACTCTTTGAAGATGGACATGAAGGTTACAGTCTCCTGACATAAAGCTCACAGGACAGTTCACGCTACGGACAGAGGGCCAACACCACAGGGTACATGCGCTAGCACCATGCCACAGAAGTCAGAGAGAAGGACAAGAAGCCACCACATAAGAATCTTAGAGTCCCGTCTGGTATGCCATTTGCAGAGGCTACCTCTGGTAAGGGGAAGACTGAGGAATTCCTATATTCCTTTCCATCATAAGAAGGATCAAAACAGAGCACTCATTGCTGGTTTTTTTGAGCATAACACCTATCCAAATTTCACCCCTAAGTAAGTTGGTAACTTTCCCAGATCTTGTAGATATTCAAAGACAGTACATTTCATTTCTTCATCAAGAGAGAAACATGTTGGGCAAAATTC
The DNA here is from genome assembly GCF_001604975.1 of Cebus imitator. Taxonomy (NCBI): domain Eukaryota; kingdom Metazoa; phylum Chordata; class Mammalia; order Primates; family Cebidae; genus Cebus; species Cebus imitator. The sequence goes on along the minus strand of NW_016107931.1, from coordinate 787,269 downwards.
AAAGGTTAGTTAGAAGATGTGGATGCAGAGCTCCAAGGCAATTTACACCGCTACTCTTAGAATCGAATTCATGAGTACTCAGGGCACTAGCTTTTAGACATGGAATACTTCTTTTTGAGACTATTTTTTCCCCTATAGTCTCTGTAAAGTAAATTGTACTCATATTGTCACCCCTAATGGAGGATCACCTGTTTGGTTTCAGGGTCTGAAGTAAATCAGGACACCAAATCAGATGCATGTATCTATACATGCTTTTTGCCTTGATATTAATGCATACACCTGCCCTCCCAAGGCCTGTCCTCCCCTTAAGTTCACCTTCCAGAGGGCTGAGCCTGCTCTGTCCTCTGCATAGGCAGGACCAGAGGGAATCATTCCAACTCAAGAGTTTCACTGGGATACTAGGATACAGCAGCAATTCATGCACTTTATTTCTAAAAACCAAAGCTCAGGCTGAGCTGTTCACTGTGCAAGATGAACCAGCAGGACATTCTCGCCTCGAATGAAAATCTGATTTATGTGTCGAGTGAATACCTGCTGGTAATCCACTTTGGGCTTTCGCTTTTTCTTACGGGACTGGCTTCTGGAAAGGGTGGTAGCCCTGGAAAAGGTACCTCCCACACTGGAACCTTCTGTCCGTGTAGTCCTCCCTGACAGCTCTGACCTGGACTCCTCCCTTGCAGAGGCCTGCAGGGAAGAAGGGACAGAGCGGGAACGCTTGTGTGAGCCCCGGTCAGTGTCTCCTCTTCCCCACACTGAAGCCAACTTCCAAGTGGATGTCTGTGAGTATCTGGACAGAGTGGAATCTTCAACTGCAGACTTAGAATCTGCTTCCTTCTTGGAGGAATCTTGAAGTTTCAGCCGATCAAATAGCTATATAGAAAACAATGATAAATATTAGCCTTCAACACCCTCTTTCAACATGCAAAAAAATACCAAATTCTTTAATTATGTTCTGTGGACTCCTTACTTTGCAAGTGTTTTTCTGTTGTTGTTGTTGTTGTTTGGAGACGGAGTCTCGCTCTGTTGCCAGGCTGGAGTGCAGTGGTGCAATCTTGGCTCACTGCAACCTCCGCCTCCTGGGTTCAAGCAATTCTCCTGCCTCAGCCTCCCGAGTAGCTGGGATTACAGACGTGCGCCACCACGCCCAGCTAATTTTTTTTGTATTTTTAATAGAGACGAGGTTTCACCATATCGGCCAGGATGGTCTCGATCTCTTGACCTTGTGATCCACCCGCCTCGGCCTCCCAAAGTGCTGGGATTACAGGTGTGAGCCACTGTACCCAGCCTACTTTGCAATTTTTTAAAAGTTAGTAATAAATTTCCTATTTCTAGCCATAACGCAGATAATACATATGTCAAATGAAAAGGCTTATTTCTGTGGTAGAAAGCTGAAAGACTTTAAGTGTTGTAAGAGACAACTTGCTGCTCAAGTAATATGCAGGTTACAGGTACAGACTCATTTGAGATTCGCTGGAAGCATGAAGAGAGACTAATGAAGACGTTGGTACAGGCACAGCTGTTTTATAGCAACAGAGATTTCACTCTAGGAAATCCTGGTCACTGGGCTCAGGGATCCTAATTCCTAAGCATGATGGCTACTCAGGAGGTCAGAGGGAAACTGCCTACCCTAGTGAGAGTCAGTGAAGAATCGCGTTCATATGCTTTGCCTAGGACAGGTTTTCGGTAAGTCTCGTCGACATCAGTAAGTGCCTAGAGGAACAGCCCAAAGGGAAAAAAAATGAGACAGAATTAAACACATTATTTGTATAGCTTTTTTAGGGTAAAAAAAAAAAGGGGGCAGAATAACATCTATTCAGAGCAGAGCTAAACTTAACAGGTGACTCTTGGGCAGAGGAAAATGGTGATAACCTGGTACCTTCCGTGTATTTTGAAGCTGCTATCACCATGTAAGGTGAGTTTCTCCTATGAATGGTAAGGGCCTTGATGACTGCATGGTAGCAGCTCTTAAATTTCAGTGTGCAAGAATGTCTAGAAGTTTATTAAAATACTAACCCAAGGCTATGCTGCTGGAGACTCTGTTTTGGTAGGTCTGGGATGAAGCCCAGGCACCTTTTGCTTTGACCAGAAACCCCAGGTGATTCTGATGCAGGATGGCTTTAGACCACACTCTGAGGAACACTACTGCTTCTTTACCCTCCTCAGTTTCTGTCTTTTTTTTTTTTTTTTTT
>NW_016107931.1:780853-784950 GCF_001604975.1 Cebus imitator | reverse complement strand
CTGGGATTACAGGCACGCGCCACCATGCCCAGCTAATTTTTTGTATTTTTAGTAGAGACGGGGTTTCACCATGTTGACCAGGATGGTCTCGATCTCTTGACCTCATGATCCACCCACCTCGGCCTCCCAAAGTGCTGGGATTGCAGGCTTGAGCCACCGTGCCCAGCCCAGTTTCTATGTCTTATGAAGGCAATTAACAGAGATTAACTAGGGTTACACACAGAATTACTGGTGAGTTCTCATCACTGAAAGCAACCTCACAGGACAGCTGTTAGGACCAAATGAGATATGTAAGATAAATTCCTTTGAAAAATATAAATCACCTACAATCATAATCTGACAGTATTGTTATAATCACCACTATCGTCTAATACATTACCTTCAATTCTTTCCTTCAAAGGTAAAATTATCATAATAAAACATTTTCCCCTACATTTTGGAAATGAGAAAACTGAGGCTCAGAGAAATTATCTTGCTTAAAGTCACACGGTTACCAAGTGGTAAAGCTAGGACTCAAATCCTAGTCTAGGATTTGAAGCTAGGATTCAAATTCCATAATGGTTAAAAACATGGTTTTAGGAATTAGAAAGACTGAGGAAAAAGTTTGATACTTCCACTTACTAACAGTGTGATCTGGGACCAATATTCTAGTCTCTCTAGACTCAATTTCTTCATTTGTGAAATGGAACATGATAGTACCCACAACTCATTCATTGAGATAATATACGAAGCCCTCAGTATAGTATCTGGCACATAGCAGGTACTCAATAGATGTTAGCAACTATTGTTCTTATCCAGGAGGATGGGGATAAAGCACAGGGAAAGGGAAAGTTGGAGACAGAAGACCATATGAAAAAGAAACACCAGAAAGTTCTGGTGTTTTGTTTTGTTTTGTTTTTTGAGATAGTCTTGCTCTGTCACCCAGGCTGGAATGCTGTGGCAGGAGCTCGGTTCACTGCAACCTCCACTTCCTGGCTTTGAGAGGTTCTCCTGCCTCAGCCTCCTGAGTAGCTGAATTACAGGCATGCACCACCAGTCCCAGCTAATTTTTGTATTTTTAGTAGAGAGACGGTTTCACTATGTTGGCCAGGCTGCTCTCAAACTCCTGACCTCAGGTGATCTGCCTGCCTCAATCTTCCAAGGTGTTAGGATTACAGGCATGAGCCACAGGGCCCGACCTAGTGGTTCTTAACTACCTCGAATATGTTGTGCTGTTACATATCCCTTCTCTCCTGCAAATGTCTAGAAAAGAGACAGCCTCTAGAAGGCTAGGAAGTGTGGCACACTCCCTCATTATAAAACCACTATAAGTCTGGGCATGGTGGCTCATGCCTGTAATCCCAGCACTTTGGGAGGCAGAGGCAGATGGATCACCTGATGTCAGGAGTTCAAGACCAGTCTGGCCAACATGGCGAAACTCTGACTCTACTAAAAATACGAAAATCAGCTGGGCATGGTGGCGCATGCCTGTAATCCCAGATACTCGAGAGGCAGAGGTTGCAGTGAGCCAAGATTGCACCATTGCACTCCAGCCCGGGTGACAAGAGCAAAACTCCTTCTCAAAGAAATAAAACAAAAAAACCCACCATGCAAAATGCTTTGCTTATTGATGTCTGCTTCATCTCTATCCTTATTTACCTTCCCATGTCCTGTAGAGTGAAAGTTCCTTTCTGAAACTTTTGCGCCTAGCATGGGGTTCAACCAAAGTGGGAAGTCAATAAATGTTTTTAAATTAATAAAAGAATGGTTGGTAGAAAATCAGCTTAAAATTACTAAACTGATAAAATAAATAATTAGTCCTTAAGGCTGGGTTTCTCAACCTTGGCACTAATGACTTTCAGATTGAATAATTCTTTGTTGTTGAAGGACTATCTTGTGTATTGTGGACTGTTTAGCAGCAACCCTGGCCTCCACCTATTAGATGTCAGTAATACCCCCTCCTACAGTGGTGACAATAAAATGTCCCCAGACATTGACAAATGTTCCTGGGAGTGAAGGAAGAACAAAATCACTCCAGTTAAGAGCCACTGCCTGGAGAAGTAAGCAATGAAAAGGCCTTTATTTGTTGCCCAAAAGTATGCCAAAATTCTAGTTCTTCTGAGAAGTTATTTTTTGGTTTTACTTAATCTTGTTACTCAGGTCCTTTAAATATATAGATGTAATCTGTAGGAGGTTCTCCAGCCCCTTGAGAAAGGCTTAATTACCATATTCCAGAACTTGTCAAATGCAACAAGGAAGCCTGTACAGACGCCCCGAAGTCCCTTGAAAGTGCGGATGTGAACATTCACCTTCACCCCTTCCCGGATACAGCGATGGAGTTCACCCAGAGGGCTACCTTCATGCACTGAAACAAGAAAAGAACAGTCAGGACAGTATGAACACCTGCCCTCATTCCCAGAATTAATAGCCAAGACCACCCAACTTCAGCCAGCAATATGAGGCCGCGTGGTGGAATGACAGCCTCACTATCGGAACAGGAAGTTCCAATGGGCAACATGGCTTATACGGCCAACACACAATGAAACGAGACTAGATTCCAACAGAATGTGGATAAACCATATGTATGGATATTAGCTAAATGGTTCACTACCGGTATATCTTTTATTCCATGATGTCACTAATTCTAAGATGTACCATCATTTAAAAGCTTTTTGGGTTGGCCAGGCACAGTGGCTCACGCCTGTAATCCCAGCACTTTGGGACGCTGAGGTGGGCGATCACCTGAGATCAGAAGTTCAAGATCAGCCTGGCCAACATGGTGAATATTCCCCCTACTAAAAATACAAAAATTATCGGGTCATGGTGGCCCATGCCTGTAATCCCAGCTACTCAGGAGGCTGACGCAGGAGAATGTCTTGAACCCAGGAGGCGGAGGTTGCAGTAAGCTGAGATCCTGCCACTGCACTCCAGCCTGGGTGGCAGAGGGCAACTCTGTCTTTAAAAGAAAAAAAAAAAACTTTTGGGGGGGAAAAAAAACCCACACATTAAATGTATACATTAACAGCCAAGATTCTTCTCAATTCTGTGCCTTAAGACAACTCATCAATCACATATCCAGCTTGAGTCTTCTAAAAAACCAAAAACCTTGTTCGCATGTTCAAAGGAAACAAACTGTGCACTCTGCCCTTAAACATGTGCAATCCTGTTAGAAAGAAAGGCCTTTGACCCCACCAAAGCTACTCCATGCACAAGCTCTCTGGGGTCACTAGTGTTCCTGGGAGGAAAAGCACTGGTTGGAGCCCAAGCCCTGATGGTGTAAAAGGCACCTGCTGAGTATCTGGCTCCCAGAGCACTACTAATAAGCATCATGTGAAAAGAGCAGGAAAACAACTCATGGGAAGAATATTGGGACTATGAATTTCAGCATTTATTATGAAGGATTCTATTCTCAGAGCGTAGGAGCAAAGATGAATTTTTATTATTTCATGTTAACTTCTCTCTCACATTATGCTGGCTATGGTATATAAAACCTCCCAAAAGAAAAGCACACACATTCTTTTTTCCTGAGACAGGTCTCACTGTGTCACCCAGGCTAGAGTACAGTGGCACGATCACACTCACTGCAGCCTTGACATGCCCGGTTCCAGCGATTCTCCTACCTCAGCCTACTGAGTAGCTGGGACTACAGGCATGCACCACGCCCCACTAATCTCTCTCTTTCTCATGTGTACACAGTGTTGGTCTTTCCCAAGTTTGCAAGGCAAAATTCTGTAGAAAGTTTTTTTTTTTTAATCAAGTCTTAGAAGTCTGGTATAGAGAATATTTGCCATTGACAGTAAACAAATAAAAAAGCTCTCCTGCTTTGTTTCTAGTGGCATAAAGAACAGCCCTACACTTCCATTTGGATAACTAAATTGGTTCTTCCTGAGGCCACCTTATCCCTCTGTCATGAATTGGCTTATAAACGATGGCTGCGATAAATTAATAAAAGATTCTTAGAAGAAAATGACTTAGCAGATGAACAGGAGGAGTTTATATCATATTAAAGGTGTGGCAATAAGCCAGAGTTGGAAGCAACATGAAACACCGACCTTGGAAAAGACCATGAGAACCTTAGTCTGACCATCATCATTTACCTCTTTTCTTTTTTTTTTTTT
>NW_016107931.1:762518-780623 GCF_001604975.1 Cebus imitator | reverse complement strand
TTTTTTGTATTTTTAGTAGAGACGGGGTTTCACCATGTTGACCAGGATGGTCTCGATCTCTTGACCTCGTGATCCACCCACCTCGGCCTCCCAAATTGCTGGGATTACAGGCTTGAGCCACTGCGCCCGGCCCATTTACCTCTTTTCTAGCAGTATTTTAAAGTCCTTTGTACATTTGCTAGCTAAGGGTGTGTGTGTGTGTGTGTGTGTGTGTGCGCGTGCACGCACACACACACATACAAATATCTGCATATGTGTTATAAGACATATTAAATCAAATACCGTAAACAACTTTCAGGTCATTATAACTAGTTTTGTGACCCTGGTGAATAAATTTTTCTTTAAGCTCCAAATTTCCTCATTCATAAAATGAGGTTAAGATAGTTAACTTGTAGATTTCAGGACTAAGTCCCAATAATTCAATTTCTTAGAAACTGATCATATGCCTGCATTATTTCCTTTCCTACACATACATATATACTGTCCTCGCCCTACAGATGTGTACGTTTACATAAAGAATGGAAAAACTATTCTTTTTCTAACTTGGAGAAAAACAGGGACATTACTTCTTTCCCACACCTCTAAAACAGAAAGGGCAAGCAGGTATCTTAACAATAGTCTCTTATGCCAGTTAAATAGATGCCAAATTCAGGTCTTTCAATTGGTCTTTCTCAAATGTGTATCTTGAATTTTTTCTTCCAGAGATTTAATAAGGTGTAATTCCAGGGAGCACTGCACTCCTTGGATCGTTGTGTGATCAAAAGTACAACACTAGCACTACCTATTAGAGGAAACCACCACGGCAAACTAAATGAGAGTACACATTCTCTTTCCAGCCATCTCTGTGGCAAGCTCCAAATGGATGAGAGTCAGGTTTCTATGACAAAATATGACAGAAAAAAGCATATGCCTTATCCTTGGAGAAAGTTACTCTTTGAATCCCCTTCTCTGCTGCCACGTCCTTCCAAATCCAGGTTATTTTCAGCTCCACTCTTCCTTCTCCTGCTACATGTAAATTATACCATAGTAGCCTCACTTTAAAATAACTGTCCTCAGTCATGCCCTTCTTTAAAGGCCTAAAACTTACCTCTTACAGGAACTCCTGTTTTCTTTAGAAAGAAATATTTAACAGGAATGCATGAATAGAAGCCGTGTCTGTGTCTCTGGTGGCGGCAAGACAAGATGGTGGATCCCCATGCCATGATCCCCAGATGCAGGGCTTACATGGGAAAGGCTGATTCAGAAGGGATGTGTAGGACAACTGAAGTAAGAGAACATCAAGGTTGTTCTGACAGAAGGACAGGATTTACAGTACATGCTCTTACATAAGGAACAACAGATAAATTGGAAATCTTAGAGGCCTTCTCAGAACTGGGTTTAATCAGAAGTCAACATGATGGACTGACATTCAAGATGGAGTTGCTTTACCCTTCACAACCACCTAGTCAAAAAAAAAAAATTTTAAGGATAAAACTATATCTACATATATATCTTCAAATATACAAAGTTATTAGCTCATTAGAGCATAGACAGCTCCCCAGATTCTATAACCTACCAAGGACCCAGAGAAATGAAACCACTAACTGTTACAATCACCTTATGAGTCTGCAATGGAAAAGTATTTTTTCTTTTTTCTGAAAACAGTTTTAGTTGCAATTCTATAGAAGGGTGCCATGACAGGTTTAAAGCACAATGTTTGAATCAGTGACCAGGCAAAGGCACACCGGTGTCTCCTCTATTGTGATGCTATGTTAAACTGGCCTAAACACACAGACACACAGAGCAAGCAGTGTGGTGCAGACATCATCTGAGACTGTTCCTTAGTTGCACTGGAGATAGCTGCAATGAGCTAAGAAAAGTGACGAGGGGCCAGGCGCGGTGGCTCAAGCCTGTAATCCCAGCACTTTGGGAGGCCGAGGCGGGTGGATCACGAGGTCAACAGATCGAGACCATCCTGGTCAACACGGTGAAACCCCGTCTCTACTAAAAATACAAAAAATTAGCTGGGCATGGTGGCGCGTGCCTGTAATCCCAGCTACTCAGGAGGCTGAGGCAGGAGAATTGCCTGAACCCAGGAGGCGGAGGTTGCAGTGAGCCGAGATCGCGCCATTGCACTCCAGCCTGGGTAACAAGAGCGAAACTCCGTCCCAAAAAAAAAAAAAAAAAAAAAAAAGAAAAGTGACGAGGTTGAATCTGAACCTTGGCCTTTTTTGAAGCATAAGTCCCCCTATTCTTGGTTTTATGTAAGTCATACTCATGCCCTTTTGGCAACATCTGCATAACAGAGATGCTGTTCAAATTTGAGAGTTTGTTTTACTGCTGCATACAGGGCTCGTATGTTCTTGACTCTGCCTATTTTCTTGCTCTTTATTTGCAGGTAGTAAAATCTAAGTTATCCAAATAATATCACTTTATTAAAATAAAAACATCAAGAAACCATATTGTGAGAAATTATTTCAGCAATCAAAGTAAACTACAACAACAGGCCTCTAACAAATTTTCAATCGTGATATCATGTCAGAGGCCCAATAAATCAGGTTTGTTTTGAAATCCTTCTCAGCACGATGTGTGCGAGTAAAAGGACTGTGTAGGCTCCCCACAGGAGAACTGAATTTGGAACTGGAAACAAGCCATTCACCTAGAGAATGGTCTAGGAGCCAAAGCCTGCATGTCACATGCATTTTGGATTGACCACACGCACTTGTTCACACCAGCACATGCTGCACACCAACACACCCCTAACTAAAACAAATTATATATATAAAGTTATATATTTATAACACTTTTTCTTAAAGCTTTATAATGTCAGGACGTGAGCTTGAACACAGCAGTTTGTTTCACAGTGAAAGATACAGCTAGAAAAAGCTTACTTGAAGCATAATTATAAACCCACAGACCACTGTGGGCCAGGCATGGTGCTGCGATACTAAGCAGAAATAGAGGCACTAGAATTGTGTGGAAAAGAGGATAATGCTCTTTAGTCCTGTCTTACTGTCTCTATAGGCACCTCAATGTTAAAACAGAGAAAAAGCCATTACGTTCCACTTGCAAGTAGAGCTTGTGCCTGAGTTCTTTAGCAGGAGAAAATGTGGTGTTAACGATGGCTTAGGCTTAATGATAATGAAAGCCTTTCCTCCTATGTTTTTTTTTCTTTAATATTCCGAGTATTGCAACAGCCTCCTATACTTTTATTTCTTTTTTTTTTTTTTGAGACAGAGTTCTGTTCTGTGACCCAGGTTGCAGTGCAGTGGTGCGATCTTAGTTCACTGCAGCTTCCACCTCCAGGGTTCAAGGGATTCTCGTGCCTCAGCGCTGGAACTAGAAGTGGATGCTGCCACGTTCAACTAATTTTGTTATTTTTAGTAGAGACAGGGTTTCACCATGTTGGCTAGGCTGGTCTCGAACTCCTGGCCTCAAGTGATCCACCCACCTTGGCCTCCCAAAGTACTGGGATTATAGGTGTGAGCCACTGAGCCTGGCTACTTTTAAAATGTTATTGCTGAAAGGCAAAGAACAGGACTATTTCACACGGGAATTCAAAGAGATTCTATGAGACAGACACAAAGTGAAATATTTTACAGTTAAAACACCATTATACTTAATTTTGCACTCCTTGTGTTTTTCATAAGGCTTCCACACTGTCCTGTCTGTGAACTTGGATGGGCAACTAGAGTCTGAACTGATGAAATACATAATTTTAAAGTGAGCAACAAAATGTAGTTCCTCTTCATTATGTTTCATTGATAAGACCTAACAAACCTTCTGTTTGCTGTTATAGCCTGATGTAACTTACATTTTATGTAAATATTTTGCAAAGGATTATGCTTTCTTAAATGCATAGGCATTTTTTCCGGAAAGCATTTGTATATGCCCACAACAGTATTATCTTACTAGTATCTATATTTTGATATTCCTGAGCAACTGTATCCGATCAGAGTTTAGAATAGGCATATTATATTTTAATTAAAACTGTGGCATACATATAAAACATACTTAATTTTTTTTTTCCTTTCAACTTTTGTTTTTGGATCAGGAGGTAAATGAAAGGTTCATTACATGTGTAAATCGTGTGTCACTGGTGTTTGGTGCACAAATTATTTTATCACGCAGGTAGTGAGCATAGTACCCAATAGTGTTTTCTGATTCTCACCCTCCTCCCACCTTTCACCCTCAAGAAGGAATTCCTTCCTGAATAAATCCAATCCTCACCCATGTTTCTGTTGTTTTCTTGCTTTCTGAAGGTCATCAACTCTGTGTGACGTCATCACTTTTCTCTCATGTACACCCAACTGTCTACAGTGCCATGGTGAATTTCAGTATGTAGGGCACATTCTCTGAGATCTTGATTCCAGGGGTATATTTAATCATAAGAAGTTGGCAAAGCTGGTCTTCACACACTGTCATACCATTACAGTAAAGTGCTCTAGAGGGAAAGCTAAAAACACCCACCACATAGGAACACGCAGGAATATTCCTTTCCCTTGACAATCTTGGTAGCAAAGCAATAACTGGTAAAACAAATAAACGTTGCAATGAGCCTAGGAGTGCATTTCAACTACCTAATGGCAGCAAATTGCATAGGCAAATTAAGATCCTCCAAACTGCGCTCATTTTGGGAACATGCATGACTGTCTTTGTGTTACAGTCGGGCAAGCAAGCCAGGGTAAATCCTAGCTTGGGCAGGCATGCTATGGCATGGTAAGATATCCAATAAAGACACACGTAGCAGCACACAGGGTTTCAGGATGTTTCTCTTAATAAACGAATTTCTAGGAATGAAACAGACAGTCCCTTGCTTAGCACACCTCTCCATCCAAAAGACAGTGATTCAATAATGTAACAATTTAATTATCAGGATATAGATGCTTTGAATGGCTAAGTAGGTCATTGTGTTCACAGAGCAGATGTCAGAACTGCTTGCCAGATGACAAAAGATATAACTCTAGGCTGTTTTTATTCCATTTATACCTAACTCACACATTAGAGCCTCTGCTGTTTACAGCTTTACTCTAAGGATGTATTAGGAGGCTCCAAGAAATTCCCTTGTGCTGTTTACACCTTTAGAACTTAAAATAACCTGCGCATATGGTAACATCAGCCTGACACAGTCCTGCACCCATCCAGGCAGAATGACTATAAAACAGTGTCTGTGTTTTAGTGGTATTTTGTGCCTGCTACGTTTCAGCACTTGTGACTTAATAATGTGAACATACATGTATCAAGACCCTGCAGCCCTTCTGCTTATCGCACTAGAGAAGGAGCTGTCACTAATGTACAGGGGTTATGGGAGTATGCGCCTGTGCTATCTGAACAGATCTCCCCACAGTCCAACCGATCATCCTCAAATCCCATTGACCAAATACTCTCCTTCCCCTAATATTGGCTGTGCTCTCCCCAACGTCTCCGGTATTCCGCCCCACCTTACCTCTCACTGTGGTCTCTACGACGTCTCATCACCTCTGTAGACGTCCCTTTAATGTCCCCCAAACTCTGTAGCCGATTCCAGGCCCCCGCCACCTCTCCAAGTCCTCTTCCTCCATCAATGCTGCAGACCCTCTCCAGAGGCTCATCACCTCTGTAACCCGTCCATGGGTCCCGATTACCTCTGCAGACCTTTCCCACGGCTTATCACCACTACAGCCTTACCACTCTCCCTCTGTTGCTCCAACAGCCCCTTCCTTACTCAAGGCGACCTCCCCACGCCCTCATAACCCACATTACTCAAGTAGATCCTCCCCACAGTCGCTGATTCCCGCAAATCTTCACCGAGGCGCTCCCCAATACGTGCAGACCGGCGCCCGGCCACCGCCGCCCCGCAGACGCCCCTCGGCCGCCAGCTTCCGGACGGCTGCGGCCCCGCTTCCCGCCCAGCCCGCGGACTCACAGGGCATTCGCGTGAGCACGTTGCGCGGCGCCTTCCTGCTCCGACCCGGACCCCTCCGGCCCGCTCCGGCGGCCCCGTCCCCTTCCTCTTTGGTCACCATGAGACGGCGGAGGCGCTGGATGCGCTCGGGGTCCGGGGCGGGCGCGTCCGGACGGCGGCGAGTCCTGCCCGAGGGCCCGGGAGCGGTGGGAACCCCGGAGCCCGCGGCCGCGCCCCGAGCCCGCCCGCGCCCGCGCCCGCCGCCCCGGACCCCGGTCCTGAGGAAGCTCTCGTATTCGGCCACGTTGTTGAAGCAGGGGGCATTGGGGTAGGGTATGGGAGGCAGGCGGGGCGCGTACAGAGCCAGCAGCGGGTCGAAGCTGTCAGAGCTGACATCCAGCCGCGGACTGGGCGGGCGCACTGGGCTCCCGGCACGAGTCGACCTCGCCCCCCGCTCCGGCTCCTCCATGTTTGAAAGGCCCGCAAGCCGAGGCCGATGGGAAGAAGGAGCGGAGCCGCCAGAGGGCGGTACTGCGCAGCCGCGGCGCGTGGTCGCACTGCGCCGACGCGGCCGCCGGAGGGCAGCACCTGTCCGCGTTCCACCCGGGCCGAGGGGGCGTGGCGCGCGGATCCAACCAGCCCGCGCCTCCACAGCCTCCGCCCGCAGGTGACAGGTTAGCGCTGTCGACCTGCCCCAACGGCAGCCTCTCGTCTGTGTCATTATCATTCAGGGTGTTTGTTAATACTCCGGATTCCCCGGGGGTGAGCTCGGGATCGCATCCTAGCTTGAGCTGGCAGGAAAGGCCTGGAGAAAGGCAATGAATGTCTCAATTTGCTTCCATGCTGAGTACCACTGATGGTGGCGGGGTGAGGAATAGCCTACCTGGGCTCATATTTAGCGTCTTTCTCATCTGAAATATGATATAAATAGTACCTACCTTATAGAACTGACCTCAAGATGGAGAGATACTGCCTAGAGAGCACATAACAAATGCGAATCAACCAATACTGGGTAAGTGTCAGCCCTCCATTTCCTATACCCTATGCATAAACAAATTTCCGCTAAGGCTGGAGAGACCTTAGTATCAACGAAAATTCATTATATCACTGACTTTCTACGCATTGCGCTAAGCAATTGGAAGAAACAAGGATCCAGCTCTTGGAGGAAGCCATGGGAAATTCACAAGACCTGATCATACCACTTGTTACATTGTAGCCTTAATTCGGCAAAATATTTTTTGGTTGATTTAAAAATGATAGTCTACTTTACACTGAAGGCCTAGATACCACCTTCTCATCCAGCAGAGCCAAAATGTTTCCACCACACATCACTTGCCCATCACCACATTCTCGAACTGCCATCAACTAGTATTCTCTGTACTAGTTGCTTTGTGTATATTTTAGTTTCCTTAAAACTTAAAAGAGGAAGTCCAAGAGAATACTGGAGAGTACCTTAGAGAGCAAGATGAAAATTAATATACAACTGTGAAATATACCTTGGGAGGAATGCATACTACAGCAAAGATAAAACCATCAAGCAGTGGCTTCTAATTAGTAGCAGTACAGGTTTCTTTATGGCACAGGTATTAAACCCAGCTTATCACTTTGTTCAAAACCCCCTGCCTAAATAAACAACTCAAAGCTGCAGAACTGGGGCAATTCAAATGAGTGCTCATCCCATTATATGACAAAACTGAATGATAGCCTTTATAGTGTCACTTAAGACATACAGAAAGCAGATTTCTCTGGGTGGTTTTCTTGAAAATTTGTGCTCTAATGCCTACTTGTCTGTATTTTGATATAAAATGCTGTCAACTTACCAAATTAAAATTGCTAATCAAGAGCTACATTGTCTTACTTCCCACCCAGCCTATCACAGTATAGTCAATATACAGCACCTTGCTGCCCAAGGTGCTGTATATTGACAACCATACACATCGGAAGCCTTTGGGGTTAAAAATCAGATTGCTGGCGGGGTGTGGTGGCTTATGCCTGTAATCTCAGCACTCTGGGAGGCTGAGGTGGGCGTATCCCGAGGTCAGGAGTTCGAGACTAGCCTGGCCAATATGGTGAAACCCCGTCTCTACTAAAACTACAAAAATTAGCCAGGTGTGGTGTTGCGCATAGTCCCAGTTACTCAGGAGGCTGAGGCAAGAGAATCACTTGAACCTGGGAGTCGGAGGTTGCAGTGGGCCGAGATCACACCACTGCACTCTGGCCTGGGCAACAGAGTGACACTCCATCTCAAAAGAAAAAAAAAAATCAGATTGCTGAGCTTCAAACCTTCCTGGGGGCTGGGAGGAACCAAATAATGTGTATTTTAAACAAGCATTCCAAGTAATGTTTTTTTTCCATCCAGAAGTTTGTGAACCACTATTGTGATGAGGGTACGTGTATCCTGGCCTACCCAGAGATATACACGAAAGTTAGATTTCATATAGTCTATTTGTCTAAGAAAAATAAATGAAAAAGACCAAAGGAGTTGACATCTTTATTTCTTTCCTCAAAGAGATTTTAGCAATTACCAAACAAGAGCCGTATCTCCTGTTTCTGTGGAGTGAGAACAGGAAGGGAAAAAATGGCATCGACAGATGGGGTGTCAATTAGTGAGGGATGAGTCCAGCCATCACCCTTTCAAAAATACATTTATTCCTGACTGTAAATTCTGCAGTGCAAGACGAGGCACTGGGACATGGGCTGTCTCTCTCTTTTTTTTTTTTAGACAGAGTTTTGCTGTCTGGAGTGCGGTGGCATGATCTCAGCTCACTGCAACCTCCAGCTACCAGGTTCAAGCGATTATCCTGCTTCAGCCTCCTGAGGAGCTGGAATTACAGGCATGTGCCACCACACCAGACTAATTTTTGTATTTTTAGTGCAGATGGAGTTTTGCCATGTTGGCCATGCTGGTCTCAAACTCCTGGCCTCAAGTGATCTACCCAACTCAGCCTCCCAAAGTGCTGGGATTACAGATGTGAGCCACTATGCCCAGCCATGTCTTTTTTGGGGGGAGACGGTTTCGTTAGTCACTCAGGCTGGAGTGCAATAGTGCAATGTCAGCTCACTGCAACCTCCAGCTACCAGGTTCAAGTGATTCTCCTGCCTCAGCCTCCTGAGTAGCTAGGATTGCAGGCATACCCCCACCATGCCCAGCTAATTTTTTGTGCTTTTAGTAGAGACAGGATTCCTCCATGTTGGTCAGGCTGGTCTCGAACTCCCGACCTCAGGTCATCTGCCTGCCTCAGCCTCCCAAAGTGCTGGGATTATAGGCGAGAGTCACCGTGCCTGGCCTCTTTATTTTTAATAGGGCCAAATAATTCTTTCCCTCCAAAATATAAAAACAGGACAAGAGAAAAATGAGTTCTCTCACCACCTATTCCCAATACCTTCCCCTTTCAGAGGCCAAATTTGGCTACGTATAATGCCTGCTGCTCTCTGCTTCTCACCCATCTCCACTGGCCCAGCAGAAAGTGGAGCTATTAATACTACATATGACTCTTCTGACACCTGCTACCTGTCAATGAGCAGAAGCATTACCTGCTAATTGACAGCAGGTGTCAATTACCCCTCTGCTCTTGAACTCACATGTCATTTTTCTGACTATACAGAGGCTGAGAATCTTTTTCAGGAAGTTTAACAGGAAAGGGACTTTTAAAACTAATATCTTGAGTACATGGAGTAAATGTTTCTCCAACCTCATTCATTCATTCTTGTTTTTCTCTCATATATACACGTAATTCTGTTTCTTCTTAGAAAGAGGTAAATGGCCTGAGAAACTATGCCCCTGGCTAAAAGATGATGATCATGCTGACAACTCCATTAAATCAATCCACAGAATGTGTACACAAGGACATTGAAACCACACCTCATTTGTTCAGCCAAAGTTGCCAACGTGGAGACTGGCACAAAGCCCTGAGTATTCCCTGCAATTCCTGAATCCAGAGGCATCATGCAGGCATTAACCCATATTTATCTTCAGGTCTGGCAAAGATGAATTCAAGTACATGGGTAGCAGAAGTGAGACTTTCAAAGTCAGTGGGTTTTCTGGTTAAGAACAGGTGGGCGAGAGTTTGGGCTCCTCTTCTCTCACAGGTGAAAAGAACTGACAGGTTTTTACAAGATATGTGTCACAATCTAAAAATGATTCACTCTGCAAGGCATGAAATAGTTCTTGCTTTATAAAAATAGTACTGCGATTTAAAAAAAAAAAAAGCACTTCTGCCAAAGGAACCATGTTCCCACACTGCAAACAAGGTGTTCTGCTTAAACAGAATAAGATCCACCACCCCCATCCATCCTTCCTTGCCTGTTCCCCTCCCAATTTAAGTCGTGTCATTCATGCCAGTGTTCTGGGTGGTAGGGATGCTATGGCCACCTAAGGCAGGGAGCCCTGGGAGGCGGGAAGGCTTGCATGGTTAAGTACACCAGAACTGAAGAGCAAAGGGTCAGCTGTCTTCATCTAGAATCTCTGGATGTTCCTTCCAGAAAGCATCCCCAATGATATCGCAGTGAAAGGGCACTGGTTTAGTCCTGGTTCGGGTCACTGACATCTTTTTTCCTTCCATTTCTGTTGGCAGCTTAATTTCTTTTGTCATGACTTCATCCACCTACAGGTAAAAACAAAGCAGGGACATTGTTAACTCAGGAGTGGGTTTGGGAGAGAAAAGAAAGATGTGGGGATAGCTCACTTTTTATCTTCAAATACTTCTGACTGCCAGATTTGAGATATATATAGATATATATGTGCATATATATGTACATGTGTGTGTGTGTGTGTATATATATATATATATATATATAAAATCTCACTACGCATGAAGTTTTTTATAATTAAAAATAGTTTTAAAAAGGTTATGTTAGCAGGGCATGGTAGCTCATGCCTGTAATCCCAGCACTTTGGGAGGCTAAGGTGTGCAGATCACTTGAGGTCAGGAGTTCAAGACCAGCCTGGCCAATATGGAGAACTTGCCTCTACTAAAACTACAAAAATTAGCTGGAAATCGCTTGAACCCAGGAGGCAGAGGTGGAGTGAGCCAAGATGACACCACTGCACTCCAGCCTGGGTAACAGAGCAAGATGCCATCTCAAAAAAAAAAGAAAAACAAGAGTTATAATATTCTGAAGAGATCTTAGGAACAAAGAAAGGATTCCATATTCCTCATTAGCAATAACTACATAATTAAAGGTATTTCTTACCTTCCATCTTCATTAAGAGATATCCAAGTCTGTACCAAAGAACAAATGTTTTGAAATACTAAAGAGCTGGAGCTGCCAGTGAATGACTAGCTCTCAGGGTAATCCTTGGTACTTGAAAACATTCATTTCAGAAAAAAAAAACAACTTTACATGGCAGGAAATAAGTTTAGAGAAATCATTATGCCCAACAGAGAGGAAATATTGGTGAAATTAAGGATATTGGTAAATGTACACACTTATTACAGAATATTAAGGTAAGTATGAATGTCAAGAGAAGCTCATGACATTTAGGAAAAAACAAACCCTCATATACATCTTCTCTTAGTGCCTCATATTATAGTTGTCATGGGATGGAGAAACCATTTAATGGTATTATCCAGTGTGAGAGGAAGTACTTTGTAAGTATTTTATGAATGCACAAATCCTCATACCTATACTATATCTGTTTAAAAGGATTTCATTTAATACAGGGAAGCTTACAAAACAGAAAAATAAGGGCACTAATTCTAAAATTCTGTAATTCAACTTATGTATGGGAGATTTCAGACCACTACTGACTGAAAAAATGCACATCCAAAATAAGAAGAATCTATGGCATCCCCTTTAGGAAAGGATCTGGTTTGCGTTAGCAACTGGAGTCGCATCAACATACAGGCAGCAGGCAGGACACAGCTTGGAATGGGCACAGGCTCTCTTTTTTCCTGACTTCCATTTTTCTTTGAACATAACGGCATTACCTTCTGCCATATCAGCACCGTCCCTTTCCTATATATCAGCGGCTCATTATTATAGTTTATATTGAATTCAGAAAACAAAATCTCGTTCTTGTCTGCTGCAAGAGTTCCCTGAGGAAATAAAAACATATATTAAAAGCTCTGCATGTCGTTTTTTTTCTTTGGAGACGGAGTCTCACTCTGCTGCCCACGCTGGAGTGCAGTGGTGCGATCTTGGCTCACTGCAACCTCTGCCTCCTGGGTTCAAGCAATTCTCCTGCCTCAGCCTCCTGAGTAGCTGGGACTACAAGTGCACGCTGCCATGCCCGGCTAATTTTTTGAATTTTAGTAGAGACAGGGTTTCACTGTGTTGCCCAGGCTGGTCTCGAACTCCTGAGCTCAGGCAATCCGCCCGCCTCGGCCTCCCAAAGTGCTAGGATTATAGGTGTAAACCACTGCGCCTGGCCTGCGTGTCTTCTTTCTCCCCTAAGGCTACTATCCATTCGATCCGCTACCTAAACTTCCACAATCAAGAAATGGAAGGATTTGATCAAACATCTTATAGTTACTAGTGAATTTTCATCTTAAGAGCAATTATGATCTTATTTAGATAAAATTCTCTCCTGTACCAAACAATGGCGTCACAAGTCAAGACTGAAATAGAGTAGGGGGAATTAATACTAACTGAGTATATATTATGTATTTGGTCAAGTAAAACTTAGAAAGGTTACATAAATTGCCCAGGGTTAAAAGGTTGTCCTTACTCTTCTACAAATAATTAAAATCTGAACTTGATTCTTTCAAAACTGGATATACCTACCAGTATTCCCTTTTTTGAGATGGAGTCTCACTCTGTCACCCAGGCTGGAGTGACAGCTCACTGCAACCTCCACCTCCTGGGTTCAAGCGATTCTCATGCCACAGCCTCCTGAGTAGCTGGGATTACAGGCATGTGCCCCATACTGGGCTAATTTTTGTAGAGACGGGGTCTCACCATGTTGGCCAGGCTGGTCTCAAACTCCTGAATTCAGGTGATCTGCCCACCTTAGCCTCCCCAAAGTGCTGTGATTACAGGCATGAACCACATGTGGCCCCAGTATTCCTATTATTGCTACATATAAATATCTATCATTAGTATTATTAAAAATGACACCCATTTACTGAGCAATTATAATGTACCAGGCATTGAATTAACTGTTACAGCTGGGCACAGTGGCATGCACCTGTAATCCCAGCTACTTGGGAGGCTGAGTGGGAGGATTGCTGAAGCCCAGGAGTTCAAGATCAGCCTGGGGAAAATAGTGAGACTCCATCTCAAAAAATAAATAAATAGATAAAATAACATACAAATAGGCCAGGCACGATGGCTCACGCCTGTAATCCCAGCACTTTGGAAAGCCAAGAAGGTGGATCATGAGGACAGGAGTTCAAGACCAGCCTGGCCAAGATGGCGAAACCCCGTCTCTACTAAAAACACAAAAATTAGCCAGGTGTGGTGGTGGGTGTTTGTAATCCCAGCTACTCAGGAGGCTGAGGCAGAGAACTGCTCGAACCCGGGAGGTGGAGTTTGCAATGAGCCGAGATCACGCCACCGCACCATTCCAGCCTAGGCGACAGAGTGAGACTCCATCTAAAAAAAATAAAATAAAATAAAATACAAATAAAAGAACTGTTACAACACATTACCTCATTTCACAGTTAGTCTTCCTACAAGTAGCACTGTTATCTAATAATAAAAACCAGTATTTACTAAGCACTTACAATATGCTTCATACTATTCTGTGTTTTACATGCATCATGCTATTTAATTCTCACCATAAACCTATGAGGTAGAAGCTATTTTCTACATTTCACCTATAAAGAACTGAGGCAGAGAGGATAAAATTACACAGAAGCATGATATGAGTAGTTATCTGGCCCCCAGAGCATGTATTCTTCCCACACACAGGGGTCAAAAACCCAAGAAACTATAGGTGCCCAGCAGGGAATGGGAATGAGGGAAGAGGCCTGGTGTCATGGACAAAGTCAGTGCTGGCCGGACGCAGTGGCTCACGCCTATAATCCCAGCACTCTAGGAGGCCAAGGCAGGCAGATTGCCTGAGGTCAGGAGTTCAAGACCAGCCTGGCCAACGTGGTAAAACCCTGTCTCTACTAAAAATACAAAAATTAGCCATACCTGGTGGCATGTGCCTATAATCCCAGCTACTTGGGAGGTTGAGGCACGAGAATCGCTTGAGCAAAGGAGGCAGAGGTTGCAGTGAGCTGAGATCATGCCACTGCACTCCAGCCTGGGCGACAGAGTGAAACTGTGTTTTAAAAAAAAAAAGGCAGTGCTGAAGATGGCAGTCACACATAGCTGCAGGCAAGTTTTAGCACAGGGGAAGGCAGAGCCAAAGTCGAGGACACAGGGAG
Source organism: Cebus imitator (assembly GCF_001604975.1). NCBI lineage: Eukaryota > Metazoa > Chordata > Mammalia > Primates > Cebidae > Cebus > Cebus imitator. The sequence continues at coordinate 766,442 of NW_016107931.1, read as the reverse complement.
AAACAATAACTCATCCAGGATTACAGACCAAGCAGGCAGCAGAGCTGCTCCTATTATGATTTTTATATCCTTTCAAAACAAAGCTGTAAAGGGATCTTAAAAAAAAAAAACGTAAAGTTAACATAAAAAAAGTTATGGGAGAGCCTACAGCAAACTGTCCCTTTAAGTATTAACATAGTAAGATCTTTATACCTGTAATCTCCCTTGGGCTTCTACTGGTGTTAGTCCAGATTGTTGTATAAGTGCCCAGAATACTGTATTATAAAGATTGTTGATGTGACCTGTAAGGAGAGCAAAATAGTAATGTTTATATACATAAAATCTTTATTCAATATTCATTCTTCAAGGAATACTAGAGCCCCATCTCACTCCTCTTTAGAGAGATCTGAGACATCTAGTGACTTGCCGGAAGTCTTACACAGGGAACATGGAGGGAAGGAGTAGGAGGAACAAAACCTCATTCCCAACAACAGTTTTTTGTTTGTTTGTTTTGTTTTTTAAGACGGGGTTTCACCATATTGGTCAGGCTGGTCTCGAACTCCTGACCTCAGGTGATCCGCCCGCCTCAGCCTCCCAAAGTGCTGGGATTACAGGCATGAGCAACCGTGCCCAGCTCCCAACAACAGTTTTATTTGGTCATTTCAGTTATACATTATACAAAGCTGTTAATTTGTTGTTGATCTTGGGAATACTTTAGACGTTATTTGATTTATATTATTCCAATCTCTTCCAGTTCGTCTGGAAAAACCAAAACAGAACAAGCAAGTGAAAGTCTCACAAACATCATCACAGTCACATAAGGCAGGGGTCACAATTCAAATACCCACTGAGGCTGGCATGAACATAAATGTGTAAAACAGTGGGTGACCCCAGAGGAGCAACAGAGAAAGGCAGAGACTATGGCACACTGGCGTGTGTGTGTGTGTGTGTGTGTGTGTAAAGGTGGCTACCACTGCAGAGGCTCTGTCCAGTACTATGTGAGAATGTAGATTCAGTGTTATTATATCTGACTTTTTTTTTTTTAAATAAAGATAAGGAGGCTGGGTATGGTGGCTCACACCTGTAATACCAGCACTTTGGGAGGCTGAGGCAGGTGGATCACCTGAGGACGGGAGTTCAAGACTAGCCTGACCAACATGGAGAAACCCTGTCTCTACTAAAAATACAAAAAGTAGCTGGGCATGGTGGCGCATGCCTATAATCCCAGCTACTCAGGAGGCTGAGGCAGGAGAATCACTGGAACCGGGGACGTGAAGGTTGTGGTGAGCCAAGTTTGCGCCATTGCACTCCAGCTTGGGCAACAAGAGCAAACAAACAAACAAAAACAGAGATAAATTTATCAATACTTTTAACTAATTGAAAAAATATTTAAATACTGCATTCTATACAAAATGTATACAAAACAAAGTATATGTGAGCCAATCCTGCATCAGATCAACACCTGTAAGGCATGGAATCGGTGGTTTAACTACAGGTGTTTATTTGGTGCCACTCACAATCTGCTTGTCGCCAGCTGAGGTAGTCCTTTAAGGTCTGGTTGCTAGGATACACCACGACTCTTCCATCAAAGCCTGGGGGATACAGAAGGGGCTGGTCCTCAAAGTAATTCCGCCAATAAAACACATAGCTGGAGGCGAACTGGGAGGCCACGTGAGTCATGAACTTACTTGCAAATGTAAGGCACATTGGGTGGAGCAAGAAAAGGAAAAATACACGGAATTAATTCAATACCATGCTAAGACCTGTGAGTGCCACAGAGAGATTACACAAACTGCCCAGAAAGCCAGGAAATAAAATGCATTTGGCTAAGAAACACCATTTTAATACCTTGGTTCCATTTTTTTTTTTTTTTGTTTTTTTTTTTTGTTCTGTTGCCCAGATTGGAGTGCAGTGGCACCATCTCAGTCCACTACAACCTCTGCCTCCCAGGTTCAAGCGATTCTCCTGCCACAGACTTCCAAGTAGCTGGGATTACAGGCGCAAGCCACCATGCCCAGCTAATTTTTGTATTTTTAGTAGAGATGGGGTTTCACCATGTTGACCAGGTTGGTCTCAAACTCCTGACCTCAAGTGATCCATCCGCTTTGGCCTCCCAAAGTGCTGGGATTACAGGCATGAGTCATCACACCTGGCCAGTTACGTATTTTAAATGCAGCCTGCCTCTCTTTCCACTTCTATTAAGTACCCTACTAATACTAAATTTTTCCCTATAGGATGTGATATGAATTTATGATTCAAGAAGTATTTAAAAAAAATTTTTTTTAAAGATAGTATCTCTCTGTCCCCCAGGCTGGGATGCATTGGTATGATCATAGCTCACTGCTGCCTCAAATTCGTTGGCTCAAGGGATCCTCCTGCCTCAACCTCCTGAGTAGTTGGGACTACAGGTGCATGCCACTGTGCCTGGCTAGCGTTTACATTTTTTGTAGAGACAGGGTTTCACCATCTTGCCCAGGCTGGTCTCAAACTTCTGGGCTCAAGTATCCTCTCCCTCACCCTCCCAAAGTGTTGGGATTACAGGTGTGAGCCACCATGCCTGACCTGTTTGTGTTTTCGGCCATAGAAGGGGGGAAGCCATTGTTTTTTTAAAAAATGCCAATTCAGGCTGGGTCTGGTGGCTGACGCCTGTAATCCTAGCACTTCGAGAGGCCAAGGCAGGAGGATTGCTTGAGGCCAGGAGTTTGAGACCTGCCTGGGCAACACAGGGAGACCCCACGTTGAAAGAAAGAAAAGGAAGGAAAGGAAAAAGAAAAGGAAAGGAAGAACCAATTCATTATATGATTTGTTTCCCATGCAGAGTTTTAAAATATTGCCAAGTCAAATATCAGATTTGTGTCTATTTTATACTAAGATCCCCCTTAATCAACAGTGTAAATAATAATGCAATGCATGTAGAGACTGTCACTGGCTAAAGCCAACCTATGAATTGTTAATATTACAATTTTATGGTCTATGCTTCTAGTTTTAATGTTCAATGCTAGGTCAGTCTAGAAACTAATCCTATGGGACATGCAGGGGTAAGAATCGGATAAAGAGGCATACAGAATGCTCGGCTATCAGATGGAAGTACAACAATCTAAATAGGAAATATACATGCACTCTGGAGTTACAAATACTGCAGACATCATCTATAGTCTGTAAGTCTGTGATTAAGATAAACAGAAAACCAAATGCTGGTAGGAAATACTCTGAAGAAAGGAAGAAGGTCAAGGAATTACCTGGCTCTTCTTTTAAACCAATTGGTTTTCCGCTTGAACACAAAGCTGTACTCATCACTCTGTCCATATGCAATCACAATATCCTCTAGTTCTTCCATCACGGTCTGGGCACATTTGGTCATCAGGTGGAGAGCACGGCTGTCATTAGGTTTTGCAAAGTTGTGCTTCTCGGCAAACCTTCATAGGGGAAAGAGAAAAAGGAAGAAGACATGGATGGAAGCCTCAGTAACAAGAGGCTCTGTTGCTAGATAACAGAGGCTGTTTGGAGAAGATAATGTGATAGCACTGTGAACCCAAATGCTCAACTAGCCACAACCTGAACCATTTCCTTAAGAACTTAGTTTTTTTCCTGCCCTGAAATTGAGAAAACCAGACGTAAATGCTAAGCCTCAACTCTCCTTTCCGTGAAATGGGAATAACAGAATATTTATCTCACTGGGTTGTCCTAAAGATTAGGGGAAAGATAAAAGTAATCATACCTAGCTCCTAGTAAGTGCTCAATAAATGTTAGTTATAACGATCATTATTAATAATGCAGCCCTTTTTAAAAATTAAATTCCCATTTTTCTGTTATATTTCATTCTCCCCCTTCCCCTTTTTCTGAGACAGGGTCTTGCTCTGCCACCCACGCTGTAGTGCAGTGGCCCAATTACCGCTCACTGCAGCCTTGACCTCTCAGGCTCAAGCGATCCTCCCACCTCAGCCT
>NW_016107931.1:757309-762221 GCF_001604975.1 Cebus imitator | reverse complement strand
GTAGAGACGTGTTTTGGAAAAAACAAAAAAAGAACAAAACCCAAAAAACCTGGTCTCCAACTCCTGGCCTTAAGTTATCCTCCCGCCTCCCGAACCTGGCCTTCTCTTTTTTTTCTGACTCTCTCTTGAATCTAGTCCATGTGGCCTGTTCTTGATAATGAAGCATAGACATAAGTATTGCCCACAAGCAACGCTTACACATACCTCTGAACAGTCAGCATTCAAAGATATCTAACAGAATAGCTGGGCAATTGGCTTAAGAGCTTAAGTACTGCGCATGAGAATGCCTTTTAATATCGGGTCCTTGCTAACAGGTCTCTCTGTTCACTTAACACGGGCACTCCAAGCGAGATCCTCATCAGAGGAGCCGGTCGCCCATTCAATTACGCTAACAGCCCGCGTTCAGGCACAGTCCTAGCTAACACGCAGGGAGGGGCGATGCTCCATGCTGCGCACTCATTGGCTACTGCGTTACCCCGGTAACCGCGAAGGGCCTGGGGCAAGAAGGATCTGCCAGGGTAGGAACTGGATTCCCCAGAAGCGCTGGCGTACCGCGACGCCCAGAGCAGAGCTCGCTCACCGATGGAAATTCCTGCCGTCCAGCCGCACTACCACCCAGCAGTGGGCCAAGCAGGTGTCATCAGCCTCGAAGTCCCTCACGTACTCGAACTTGCTTTTTGCCATGGTTGCCCCCAATCTCAGGCACCGTCTTAGAGTGATGGAAGTGGTGGCCAAGAAATCGTGAACCTTAACTTTACAGGCGGCCCACATTCCCCACGCGGAAGAGAAAGAGCCAGATAGCCCCACCCCGGAAGTGTTTTCTTCGTGGCCGCTCTAGCCGTAGGGCGGTCGTAGTCTCTCTCGCCTCTCCCTGTAGTTCTTAACCTCCGGTGGAAGAGGATGGAGGTTTAGGTTCCTCCTTTAGCACCGCCCACGCTTGCTTCTTCCTCCTCCCGTCCTGCCACACATCACTCTCACAAGGTTTTTAAAAATTCTTTTTTATCTGCTGGTCTTGACTCACTGTAGGGAGCAATCAGTGTCCCTGTTAGTGCCCAGATCAAAAACATACCCCACCTAAAAAAAAAAATATTATTTATTTATTTTTTTTTTTTTGTGAAACCCCGTCTCTACTAAAACTACAAAAAATTACCTGGGCATGATGGCGCGTGCCTGTAATCCCAGCTACTCAGGAGGCTGAGGCAGGAGAATTGCCTGAATCCAGGAAGCGGAGGTTGCGGTGAGCCGAGGTCGCGCCATTGCACTCCAGCCTGGGTAACAAGAGCGAAACTCTGTCTCAAAAAAAAAAAAAAAATTATTTTTCTGACCGTGTTTGAAGGTGTAGCTGTGATGTTCTTTGGCTCTTTTTTGGTGGCATTTACTAACTCGTAGAAAATCTGGAATATACCGAAAATATAGTCAATAAAATTAATACTTTATGTCTCCATCTTCCCCCTCAAACCATTGTGGATGGTTCCTAACAGTCTTTTTCCTTTTTGTGTATGTAGGTTGACCCAGGGAATGCACAAGAGTGGAATTATTCACCTATATATATTTTTCTACTCATCTTGAGCATTTGCCAGTATCATCAATTATTCCAAAGTGTTATTTGTAAAAGAAAATGAATTCAGTATTCCAACATATGGGTATAATACATTGATTTATTCAACTTTTTCACCAATAAATAATCACAGAACCACTGTTTGATATATTGTTGCTGGTGGATAATAGTAAGAATAAAATCCTAATATTTGTGTCATACTTGATGATTTACAAAGCTCTTTCAAATTCATTACATTTTTTTTTTTTTTCCATTCTCAAGAAAGGTGACTCATGCCTGTAATCCCCAGCACTTTGGGAGGCTGAGGCGGGTGGATCACCTGAGGTCGGGAGTTCAAGACCAGCCTGACCAACATTGAGAAACCCCGTCTCTACTAAAAAAATACAAAATTAGCTGAGCATGGTGGCGCATGCCTATAATTCCAGCTACTCAAGAAGGCTGAGGCAGGAGAATCGCTTGAATGGGGAGGTGGAGGTTGCGGTGAGCCGAGATGGCACCATTGCACTCCAGCCTGGGCAATAAGAGTGAACTCCATCTCAAAAAAAAAAAAAAAAAAAAAGAGAGAGACTCAGGCTGAGCATGGTGGCTCACGCCTGTAATCCCAGCACTTTGGGAGGCAGAGGCAGGAGGGTTGTTTGAGCTCAGGAGATTGATGCCAGTCTTGACAATGTAGCAAGACCTCTCTTCCTACAAAAAAGAAAAAAATTATCCAGGAGTGGTAGCCAGCCCATGCCTGTAGTCCTAGCTAGGGGAGGATGAGATGGGAAGATTGCTTGAGGCCAGGAGTTTGAGACTGCAGTGGCCCAGGATTAAGCCACTCTACTCCAGCCCGGGCAACAGAGCAAGAATCTGTGTCTAAAGAAAAAGAAAAGTATTCAAATATAAATACTTCTATATGTAGTGAAAAGTCGCTCACTGACTCCTAACTTCACATACTCTAGGCAGTTACTGTTACCAATTTTTTTGTGTATCTATGCAGGGATCTATATATCAGTATGTGTGTATATCCTCATAATAGTACCACAATTGGTAATCATCATTTCCTTTGATGCCTACAGTAACGTCAGAGGGTCTAAGAAGAGGAACTGGGATTTCACCTTTACAAAGGGGAAATCTGAGACTCAAAGAGAAAAAAGTAATTTACATAAGGTCACATATGTGGCAGGGCCAAGAGATAAATCATGACATCCTCTATCTTTTGTTTGTTGCTGTGAAGTGAGTTTTCTGTAGGTTATCATTCCTCACCTTCTACTTCTGCAAACTCCTCTTTCCAAGCTGACCAAGAGATAACCAATCTCACCTCCTCTAGGAGCCTTACTTTCATTAGGTGAATTTTTCAAAATTATGTATCAATATTAATTCATAATTTTTAATTTTTTTTGTTTATTTGTATGTTTTTGAGACAGAGTCTAGCTCTGTCACCCAGGCTGGAGTGCAATGGAATGATCTCAGCTCACTGTAGCCTAGACCTCATAGGTTCAGGCAAACCTCTGATCTCAGCCTTCCTCGTAGCTGAGGAAGTACAGTTGCATGCCACCACGCCCGGCTAATTTTTGTATTTTTTTCTAGAAACAGGGCTTCCCCATTCCTATCCCCCATGGAGATGAGACTCCTATCAGAGATGGGCTGATTACAAAATAAGCCAGTTCCCCTTGGGTTGCCTTGCAATGAAATGCATGGTAGAAGCACTGTACCATCTTCTCCACAGCATCTCTATGGTCTTTTCATAAATTAAGCATTAAAATAAAAGCATAGGAAGGATGTCTTAAGACACCAATCTGCCCTTTAGTAAAAGCATTATAAAAGCTTTGTTAAGATTTGACCTCATGGTCAAATTGCTTAGGATTAGATGGAATAATCTATAAGGTTTCATGTAAACAAACTGGAGTTAACATTAATAAACTAAAGCAAGGGTAAAATTTTTCTTTGGATAAAATGTTCATGTTGTAGTAAAGGCTAATGAAAGGTTTTTGCCTTTTGAGTCATTATTTTGGCAAAATAATTTATGGCAGCCTGGAAATTGTCCTTCTGGATGCCTGACTTTTAGGATGGCTCACAGGGTCCCTGAAATGCTTAGAGGAAAATGGGATCGTTTGACATGTTTAGTCACATGAGATTGCAAAATGATGTCCAATCTTCTTTAAGTTATATTTTAGTGAATAATACTAATATATGTTCTAAAATTGTATGGGATTTCTAATGTCTAAGTATATGCTATCAATCATAAGTAAGGGTAAAGTTATTGTAAACCACAAAGATAAATAAACTTCTTTGTCAGTCATATTTTTAACCATAGCCATCCCGGAAATTTGTCATTCGCAGACAATTGTTGTCCTGCTTTGTTCCTTCTCAAAAGATGGTTTATAATCAAGCTATATTAAGGATTTTAACAGGTGTTCTCAAGGGCAGGTTTTTTTTTGTTTTGTTTTGTTTTTTGAGATGGAGTCCCTCTTTGTCACCCAGGCCACAGTATAGTGGCGTGATTTTGGCTCACTGCAACCTCTGCCTCCAGGTTCAAGTGATTCTCCTGCCTCAGCCTTACGAATAACTGGGATGACAGGTGGATGCCACCATGTCTGGCTAATTTTTTGTATTTTTAGTAGAGATGGGGTTTCACAGTGTTAGCTAGGATGGTCTCAATCTCCTGACCTCGTGATCCACCCACCTCGGCCTCCCAAAGTGCTGGGATTACAGGCATGAGCCACCAAGCCCCACACCAAATGCAGGTTTTTAATAGACTTAAAGATTATAACATTGAAATAAAGAACATACAGGACTCATATGGAACTGACATGTTGACAAATATCAAGCAAAATAAAAGGTAACTAAGTGGACTACACTCAGAAAGTTAAAGCAACCTTTTTAACTTTTGCTTGGAATATTGCTGATCCCTGTTTTGATTTTCAGAGTCAAGGAAAGTTATTTCAAACTATTTTTGGCCTTTAATATAATTAAGTCATATTCCTGTGAACAAAATTTAGAACATGTTTATTTTTCTCTGCCTTGTTCCTCTAGAATTTGGAAACTGTGAATACTCTTAACTTATGACAATATAGTTGTTTGCATCAGTGCCGTAAGCATCCATTTTTCTTTGTCAACAGGACACAATTGGAAAAACTGGTTATTTTACCAAGGCTTTGACTGAAAGGGTGTGTTTCCCTTTAAGGAATCAAGCTCGACATGCAGAGCCAATAAAAACCCCTTGGGGAGAACTGGCCTCATACCTTGTCTGCACAGTCCCCGCACAGGGTTCCTAATCTGTGATCAGTAAAGAATGTTGCTTTTAGGCTGGGCGCGGTGGCTCAAGCCTGTAATCCCAGCACTGTGGGAGGCCGAGGCGGGTGGATCACAAGG
>NW_016107931.1:753740-756319 GCF_001604975.1 Cebus imitator | reverse complement strand
TGCCTGCCACAGCCTCCCCATGTGCTGGGCTTACAGATGTGTGCCATCGCACCGCACCTGGCCAATGTGCAGCATTTTTTTTTTTTTTTTTAGACGGAGGGCTGTGCCTGTTGCCCGGGCTGGAGTGTAATGGTGCGATCTCAGCTAACCACAACCTCTACCTTTCAGATTCAGCTGCCTCTGCCTCCCAAGTAGCTGGCATTACAGGCATGCACCACCACACCCAGCTAATTTTGTATTTTCAGTAGAGATAGGGTTTCTCCATATTGGTCAGGCTAGTCTCAAACTCCAGACCTCAGGTGATCTGCCCACCTCAGCGTCTCAAAGCGCTGGGATTACAGGTGTGAGCCACCATGCCCGGCCATCTGCTAGTACTTGTTATTGGGTTTAGTAATGTATTTTAAATGAAACATGCTGCTTTTGGATTAACACTTCTAGTAAAGTAGAGGAAAATTTACAGCTACTTAAAAATCAAATCAGCCAGTCACCATGGCTCCCACCTGTAATCCCAACACTTTGGGAGGCTCAGGTGGGCACATCGCCTGAGGTCAGGAGATCAAGACCAGCCTGGCCAACATGGCAAAACCCCGTCTCTACTAAAAATATAGAAATTTAGGCAAGTGTGGTGGCACACGCATGTAATCCCTGCTACTCAGGAGGCTGAGGCATGAGAATCGCTCGAACCCAGGAGGCAGAGATCGCAGTGAGCAGAGATTGCACCACTGCACCCCTCAACAAGAGACTCCATCTCAAAAAAGAAAAAAAAAATCCAGTCAAAATTATTGACAGGCTCAGGGAAAATGCCGGCTTTAGTGACGAGTGGTTAAGATCCCTCTTTAACAAATTCCAGTCTTCTTTATGGAATTGGTTAACCCCTTTATTAAGCACTTTCTTGCTTATATGTCTTGTATTGATATTTGGACCCCATATACTCAGTACTACAACTCAAATTTCTTCTTGCCTAAAAGCAATCAAATTCCAAATGGTGCTGTAAACTGAACCGCACATGGACACACCATTCTTCCAAGGACCCTTAGATCGACCCAGGAAGAGCCTTACATGCTGTTCGCCATTCGACGCCCCTTTTCGGCAGTAAGTAGCCAGAATGAGTCCTCGTCCAAAACCTCCTAACAGCAGTTAGTGTGGCATCTCCACAGCCGGAAATGTTGTAGGAAAAGGGGTCCTTGGGAAGTTTTCATTCTTTAAAGCATCTTTGGCAAAGTTTCTTGTAAAGACCGGGCTCTTAGCGCAAGGCCAGCAACCACTGATATGCAAATGATTTGATATGCAAAACCCAAACTCAGAGATTCCCGGCCTTCTTGTCCTTTCGCCACATATTCCCGGCAACATGGCCGCCCCCACATATTCCTGCTTGTGTGGAACATCATGGCGCCCTATATTTGCGTATTAGAAGGCTAGAGTGGTAGGACCAGGTTTTTCTCCGGCTATATGAATGACATGCCTAGTCAAACCTCTGAGCCCTTTGTAAATCAAACATTGCCTCCTCCAGCTTCTGCATATTTACCTGGCTGGTATCCTTGGCAGGTGGGGACCTCCTCTTTTGGCTTTGGAGCCCCTCCCTCTGTCTCTGTACCGGGGAGCTTCCGTATGTGTTCTCTTTTCCTTCTTGCCTACTAAACTCTCTGCTTCTTAAAACCAAAAAGAAACAGAGTTTCCTTATGTTGACCAGGCTGGTCTTCAACTCGAGGGCTTAAGCAATCTGCCTGCCAAAGTGCTGGGATTACAGGTGTGAGCCACTGCACCTGGCCCTGAATTCATGATTTTTAAAAACGCATTTCCCAGACCCAGCGCAGTGGCTCACACCTGCAACCCCAGCACTTTGGGCGGCCAAGGCGGGCAGATTGCATGAGGCCAAGAGATGGAGACCATCCTGGCCAACATGGCAAAACCCTGACTCCACTAAAAATACAAAAATTAGCTAAGTATGGTGGGACATGCTTGCAAATCCCAGCTACTCAGGAGACTGAGGCATGAGAATCTGTTGAACCTGGGAGGCAGAAGTTGCAGTGAGCTGAGATCCCACCACTGCACTCCAGCCTGGGCCAGATCCAGATGTCTTAAAAAAAAAAAAAAAGTATTGCCCAGCTCTGTCCATTGGGTGGGGATGAAATGACACTCCAAGAGCAATAAGCATCTAGACCTTAACTTCTAATTACCATTCCCCATGAAAATGAAAATAAACTCTTTGAAGAAATGACTGGCTCCACATTGTGGCAGAGAAAATTCTAGGTGAGCCTGGGACATTGTGTTGTCCCAGAAAGGCAGGAAATGCTCAAGACAAATGAAGTCATGTCAAAAAAGATAAACCAGCTTAAAGGGGTTCCCACTGGCCAAATATGAGTTAATTTGAGCATCAATAAAGATAATAACAGTAATTGATCGCAATACATAGAATAAATAAAAATCCACAAGTCCATAACAATACTCAGAAATTAAGAACTCATTTGCCACCATTGAGGATGATTATTACACTAAGTACTTATTGTAGGCCGGGCGTGGTGGCTCACACCTGTAATCCAAGCACTTTGGAGGCCAAGGCGGGCGGAACACCTGAGGTC
>NW_016107931.1:738410-753065 GCF_001604975.1 Cebus imitator | reverse complement strand
CTGGGATTACAGGTGTGAGCCACCCAGCACGCTCAGCATACCTTGACTTTTTATGGAGAATTATAGTTGTCAATTAATTAAGGAAACTCCGTACATAAGCATGCTGGCAGCCACACGTGGTGGCTCATGCCTGTAATCTCAGCACTTTGGGAGGCTGAGGTGGGTGAATCACATGAGGTCAGGAGTTCAAGACCACTCTGGCCAACATGGAGAAACCCCATCTCTACTAAAAATACAAAAATTAGCCGGGTGTGGTGGCAGGCACCCACAATCCTAGCTACTAGGGAGACTGAGGCAGGAGAATCGCTTGAACCTGGGAGATGGAAGTTGCAGTGAGCCGAGATCGCACCACTGCACTCCAGCCTGGGTGAAAGAGCGAAACTCAGTCTCAAACACAAACAAACAAAAACAAAACAAAAAAGAATGCTGGCTACTTCAAAATGCAAAATGATAGAATGTCAGCTTTTTGTAAATATTTACGAAATAATGGATTCTAGCAAGGATCACTAATGGATGCCAAAAGCAGTACTTAAAAAATTTATGGGAATCAGGATATTCCCAAAATGTTATGACATTGCCCCACAGATTATTTGCTAATTTACGGGGAGAAAAACATACAGTTACAAGGAGAGCTCTGTTACCACTTTCAGCTAGTCATCAAATTTAGTATCCCGAACAGTGGTGTAACCTAAGTCTACAGAGCACCTGATGTACTGCAGTTTGGCATGTACAGAATCCTGGGTTAAGGCTGATCTAACCGTTAGATCCATGAGTCACAACCTTCCCCTCACATCAAAATCAACTCAGGGCATTTTAAAGCTCCCCATTCCCAGGCTGCACCCAGGCTAATTACATTAGAACCTCTGCAGGTGGGATCGAGGCATTTGTGTTTTTTCAAGCTCCCAAAGTGATGTCAAGGTGCAACCAAGATTGGAAGTATTGGCTTAGAGGAAAATGTTAAAACACGACAAAAGAACATAATCAGATATATTCAGAATATGGGATATTATATAAGATTACTGACTTGGCTTCTTTAAAAAGTAAATTTTATCAAGAAGAACAATATCTTTGAACATGTTTCCTAGGAGAAAAAAATAAGAAAATGAAAAAGGAGGAGAAACAAGGAAGGAAAGAAAAGTTAAGTGGGAGGCTGTGCATGAGCCACCATGCCTATAATCCCAGCACTTTGGGAGGCCAAGGTGAGCAGATCACTTGAGGTCAGGAGTTCGAGGCAAGCCTGGCCATTGTGGTGAAACCCCATCTCCACTAAAAATACAAAAATTAGCCAGCATGGTGGATCACGTCTGTAATCCCAGCTACTCTGGAGGCTGAGGCAGGAGAATCAGTTGAACCTGGGACTCACAGGTTGCAGTGAACCGAGATTGTGACACTGCACTCCAGCCTGGGCAACAGAGCAAGACTCTGTCTTAAAACAAAAAAAAGAGACTGTTCCAGAATAAGAGATTTAAGAGACATAACAACCAAATACAATGTAGACTCTTGACTGGATACTGGACTAAAAACCATTAAAAACAGCTCTAAATTCACTGGGGAAATCTGCAGTTACAAACAACCCTAGGTTTTAGTGGTTTGTAAAACAGAAGTTTATTTCTTGTTCAAGTCATTTGTACTGCCAGGTGACTTTGGTTATATTCCAGATAGCTCTTTTTATCCCTGTGTGTTCTCATTCCAACACCCAGGAAATGATTAGAAAAGCTTCTATACTGTGCAGTGTGCATCTTGCTGCTCACGATATGTTTGATGAAGCAATATGGCCAAGCGCTAAGATTATAGGGCAGGAGTGTATAGTGTATTATCTTCCTATAGGGAAGAGAAAAGTGAAAATTTTTGAGTAATAATACAATCTACTGCAACTGTTTATTAGTTGATACTAGGGAATTGTTAATTTTACAGGTACAATAATGTTAATGTGGTGTGTAAAAGACTAATCTTAGGAGATACATTAAGAAGTATTTAGGGATGAGATGGTAACAGTAAAAAAGCAGATTGGTAGTAAAAGCAAAAGTGGCAAAATGTTAAAGACTGAATCTCGTGGTGGTTTTACAGGCATTCATCAATTTTTTTTTAAGTTTTCTACATGTTATGGGTGGAATTGTGCCTCCCCTAAAGTATGTTGAAGTCCTAACCCACAGTACCTGTGGATGTAACTTTATGTGGAAGTAGGGTCTTTGCCCTAATGGCTACTGTAAGCAATTAAAATGGGGTCATCAGGGTGGGCCTTTAGTCCAATATGACTGATTTCAAGAAAACAGAGACACATATGGAGGAAGAATGCCACGTGAAGAAGGAAGCAGAGACTGGAGTGATGCATCCACAAGCCAAGAAAGATCAAGGATTGTCCTTGATAAGGCTTAGGCAGAAGAATCATTTGAGCCTGGGAGGCAGAGGTTACACTGAGCTAAGATAGTGCCACTGCACTCCAGCCTGGGTGACAGGGTAAGTTTCAGTCTGAAAAAAAAAAGAAAATTGTGATCACAGATTTGGACTGCAGAAAATGAGCTTTAAATTATTAAAGTGACTAGAAGATTAGGAACTCTGCCAAAATGTTGGTAAGGGATGAACCAGAATGATTTGACAGGGCATATTTAAATGCACTCATAGAAGAAACATAATGGATCAATACTGAACTAAGATGAATCAATACACTGGTTATGATAAAGATAACTGACTTTTTTTTGAGCACTCACAAATTGCTATATGACACTGAGTAAACCTTGTATAGGTCAGCCTTTTTCATCCTCAGAACAACCCGTATTACAAATGAGAAAACAAACACAGGCTTATAGGGATTAAAAGTCTACACTTTTAGCCACAACACTCTCCTGCTTCATAAAATAGCACATACCATGTCCTTGGTGCTGTGGTAAGCACTCAGGACACATTATCTAGACCCATCCTCTCAGCCATCCTGTTGAGAAGCGTTATTCTCCTTACTTATCAGATACCTACAAGAGATACAGTAACTTGCTGTGATACTATATACGGCCAATCAGGGAAGCTGGGAGATTCATCCAGGCCACTGTCTTTGGAGATGAATTCTACCTAGATCCTACCTACTCTCAGGGTCCTGACACGTGGGGAAGATAAGACGACTATGCTGCAAGGGAAAACATGGTGGGAGTCATAGAGTTCCCACAGAGAAAGCACCATGAGAATCTCCAGGAAGAATGTTACTGAAGGCGGAAAGTAAGTCTTAAATTTCTTTGAAACTCACAAACTGTTTTGTAAAATTCTGCACACAGAGAATGTTAAATGGTGTAGCTGCTATGGAAAAAAGTATTGCAGCTCCTCAGAAAATTAAATATAGGGCTGCCCATGGTGGCTCAGACCTGTAATTCCAGTGCTTGGGAGGCCGAGTGTGGAGGATTGCTTGAGCCCAGGAATTTGAGACCAGCCTGGGCAACATTGCAAGAGCCCATCTCCACAAAAAATTGGAAAACAAAAATTGAATTACCATTGATCTTGCAATTTCACTTCTGGGCACATAGTCAAAAGAATTGAAAATAAAATCTCAAAGAGATATCTGTTTACCCCTGTTCATAGCAGCTTTATTCACAATAGCTAAAATGAGGAAGCAGCCTAAGTGTCCATGAATGAATGAACGAATGAACAAGATGTGGTATGTATACACAACGGAATATTATTCAGCCGTAAAAAGGGATGAAATTCTGACACATGCTACAACATGAATGAATCATGAGGACATTTATGCTCCGTGAAATGAGCCAGTCACAAAAAGACAAATGCTGTGTATTGCACTCCTATGTGGTGCCTACGGTAGTGAAATTCATAGAGGCAGAAAGTACAATGGTGGTGGCCAGAGGTTTGGGGAGAAGGGAATAAGGAATTGTTACTGGATGGGTAGAGAGTTTCTAAGGTGAAAAGCGTTCTGCAGATTGGTTAATAACAGTGTGAATGTACTATCACTGCTGAATTGTGTTCTTAAAATGGTTAAGATGGTAAATTTTATATTCTGTATATCTTAGCATAATTAAAAATAAATGAAAATTTCTGTACATAACAGGTATTGATGACCAACTGGATACTGGCCTCTATTTTTATTTTTTAAATGTTCTGTTATTTGGAAGATCACTTGCTCACTGCGGGCTGACAGACAAAAAAAATAATTGCTTTTGGCATAAAAGTCATATTTCAGTTTGTCTTCCCTGATGCTGACTCATTTCATTTGTGCTAAAAGCTGCATTATGTAAATGAAATTTACATAATGGATAATGGGGAGGGGAAAGAAGAAGGAATAATTTGTCTGTGAACTCTTCTTTCTCCTCTGAAGTACTCTAATCTAATTTCTGGCTTGGAGTAATGCATATGCTTCCAGGAATGACTGACTAGATCTGTCTTGGTTTTGTGGCAAATGTAAGCATTAGGACATACCAAGATATACAAGGGCATACAATTTAGAACTATTATTCTAGAATGAATTTATGATTACAGGGAGTTATAAATACTATGTCCTGCTTTTTTGAGGCATTGCTTACATATGTCAGGGTGAATACATTATATTTCTAAATAGTCATTGACTGTGTGTCCTTAAAAGGACACGTTCAAGTCAACTACTTATTCTTTCTCTTCTTAACGGGGGTTCCAGAAGTCGTGAGGTTGAGGGTTTGAAAAATATGTTAGGAAAAGAGAAAAAGGAAATTAGATGTATGTTTCCTAGTCCCAACTGACCTTGTTCCATTTAATTCCACAGATGTACTCATTCATTTAACAAGTATTTCTTGATTGATTTCTGTGTACCAGGCCCCAAGGCTATCACGCAACAGTGATCAAGACAGCCATGCTGCCTGCCCGGTGGAGTTCATGGTCAGTAGGTAAACGCAGACCTGATGACAAACAATTGTGTGAAGTGTTGTGAATCAGGTTGGAGGCTCTGCCCTGACTGGGGGGCTGGGACAGACCATGAAGTTTCCCCTGAGGAAACAGTACTTCAATTGAGACCCAATAATGAGATTACAAGACAGCTTGCTTACAGGTTTCTGGAATCCTTGAATTTTAATGTTAGGTGAATATTTTGCCACAACATTTTGCTTGTATAAGACTTTGGAAAGGAACCGAGTAGTGTGAATTTCCGTGTTTTGTTTTTTTGTTTTTATGGAGTCTCACTCTGTCCCACAGGCTGGAGTACAGTGGCATGATCTCGGCTCACTGCAACCTCCACCTCCCAGGTTCCAGCAATTCTGTAGCCTCAGCCTCCCGAGTACATGGGACTACAGGTGTGCACCACCACGCCCGGCTAATTTTTGTATTTTTTAGTAGAGACGGGGGTTTCACCATGTTGGTCAAGCTGGTCTTGAACTCCTAACCTTGTGATCTGCCCGCCTCGACCAGTAACTTTATTTTTCCCAGTAACTGTTCTCTCACGTTCTCCTTTCTTACTGGTTAGCAATTTCCTTAAAGCAATTCCAAAGTGCTGGAATTACAGGCACGAGCCACTGCGCCTCTCCTAAGTAATGTGAATTTCTATATTACTGGTCAGCCAATTAATAAACACCTATTGAGCACCTCCAATGTGTGAGCGCTCTGGAAGATGTGTGAGGTGTCTAGGCCACCTGAGAATCTATTTTGATATTTGAGATATGCAGGACTGATTAAATGGAAGAGATGGACAAAAGAAAAAAAAAGAACTTGGTGTCCATAGGTCCTGACTAGGAGGGTTGATAATAATAATAACTTCTGGGTGTAAGAAACTTATTCCAAACCATTTTCTCATATGTTAACCATTTTTTTCCTATTTCAATGAGTGTATAGGGGAGGCAGGACAACAATTTTCTCCATTTTGTAAGAAAGGAAACAAATATTTTGGGGATTAGTTAAGTGATTTGCCCAATGTCCCCTAACTTCCCAAACTAGGATTAGAACGCAGGCCTTTTCACACCAAGTCCAAGGTCCCCTCTACTCTGCCACCTTGCCTTTCCATGCTTGTAAGGAATGAAGTAGATAGCTGTTGTCCTTGCCTGCTCAGCATTTCCTTTTTCTGACTTTGGATCAGGGAAGCCCAACTGTCCTTTTCCCACCTTCAGGCCGTGTAGTCCAGGTGTGCTCTGGGGTGAGCACATGGCCAAGACGACTGTCATGTGTTAGTGTGAATTAGAAAACGTTCCCCCTCTCCTGTCACACACAGTCCTGCACCAGGACTAAGGCTTGGTGAATGTGGCCCTCACTGTATTTCAGCCCCTGCTTGTCCTTTTTGCAATGAACAAGCTGCACAAATACTTGTGGTGGCTTTAGTAATGACTGGGATGTAGCCAGTCAGGTTCCGAGATGTGGATCTGACCCAAGCCAGGTCAGTGAGACAGTCTGCTCCTTTGCTAGAATGACCAGGAAAGACAGGCTCTCTTCCCATTAGAATTGTTACACTGGTGGCCTGGTTGCCTTCAAGAGGACCACCAAAGATTTCAGTTTACAGAACGGAAGGAAAATACGACAGATGGAGAAAAAAATTGTGATAACATTGAGTGCCATGCTTGGAGCCAGTGCAACCCCTGGAGGCATAAGTTCCTGTAGGAGGGGACTTTGCTTAATATTTTTCAAATCTGTATCCCTCATCCCCAGAACAGTGCCTAGCACAAGGGAAGGAATCAATAAATATTTGTTGAATAATTGAGCTGATAAAGTTCTTTTTGTTTTGTTTTTGTATAGGTAACTGGTTTTGTTAGAAGTCTCAGTTCATTGGAGAGTATAAATAAAGAGTAACTTTATTTTTCCCAGTAACTGTTCTCTCATGTTCTCCTTTCTTACTGGTTGGCAATTTCCTTAAAGCATGCCTAGGCATGATGGCTCACGCCTGTAATCCGAACACTTTGGGAGGATGAGGTGGACAGATTGCTTGCATCCAGGAATTTGAGACCAGCCTGGACAATGTGGCTAAATCCCGTCTCTCCCAAAAGAAAAACAAAACAATACAAAATAAAAACAACCCAGAATCTTGAGCAGATCCCACAACTTCCCAGGTAGAAAAATCTTCTAGTATTTGTATTCAAGACTGGTTAGTAGGCTCAGTGGCTCACCCCTGTAATCTCAGCACTTTGGGAATCAGAGGCAGGCAGATCACTGAGGCCAGGAGTTCGAGACCAGCTTGGCCAACATGATGAAATCTTGTCTCTACTAAAAATTCAAAAGTTAGCTGGGTGTGGTGGCACATGCCTTTAATCCCAGCTACTTGGAGGCTGAGGCAGAGAATTGCTTGAACCTGGGAGGCAGAGGCTGCAGTGAGCCGAGACTGTGCCACTGCACACCAGCCTGGGTGACAGAGTGAAATTCATCTAAAAATAAATAAATAATAAATAAATAAATAAATAATCTGGTTGTGGTGTGAATGATAAACAAAGGTGAAGAAAACCTGGAGGTTGCTAGGCTGAGAATCTATTTTGATATTTCAGATGTAATGCTGATTAGAAGGAAGAAACAAATAGAGAGATGAGAGAGAGAAAGAGAGAGAGAAAGATTGGTGTCCATAAAATGTTTTGAGGCCCTAAATCACAAAGAGCTATAATTCTTTTTAGAAAAGGCAAGGCATTAAGACATCTTGATATAATATGAAGATATTATTGATACATTCAGAATCATATTCACTGAAGTATAAATTTCACCACATAGCTACAAGTTACAGGGCTGCATATAAAGTGGCCCATAATCATTTGTCCCTGAAAGGGCCATATTTTGTTAGAGAGATTGATGCAGACAGATATTTCAGTTTTTTTCCAGTGACTGGGCTGGCTTATCGAATAAAAGAATTCAAAATCTTCATGCCCATCTAAAAATAGAATCTGGAATGTGAATTGACTTTCTGATTTGGCTTATCCTATTAGTCATTTCCATTCATTAGAAATTAAAGGTAGAAAATCCAATAACTCATGAGTTTTTTTGCTTGAGAACAATTATTTCCTAATCTGAGTTCAATGATAGCTTTCATTTTAGCAATCGGAAAAAAACTGCATGACAAATACAACTACTCATGCTTGATTTTTATTACTCATTCTGGTTACTGAAGGAACAAAAATGGTTCCTTAAACACTAATACACGGAATTTCTGCTGTAGATATTTCAGGCACAGCTTTCTTCTGTTGCATAGTAGTCTGTGAAGAAAGGTTAAATTAGGAAGAAAATTCCAAGGATATCAAAGACTGAACTACATCAGATCACTGACACTGCACACATTTACACCATTTAAGGAAATTTTTTTTTCCTTCCTGTTTTCAATCTGCTTTCTTACGTTAAAAAAACAGTCTTTTTTATCCATGATATTTTGTTTTTAAAATTACTGCCTGTGCACACATTTTTAGGCAAAATCTCAGCAACTCCTGCCCTATTGGATTTGAGTAATTATGGATATAATAAAAAAGTTACTTCTGTTTTTAAGTTACTATATTTATTAAGAACAATTCTGTAAATATAGAGTCTCAGGATGAGTAAATGTAATAAGTAGAGTAACTTTACCTACATATCTATATTAGCATAACCCGTATATCTTCACTCTAAATTAGCCTTTATTTTACATGTCTGAAGTTGAACATCATCTTTTCCTTCTACACATTGAATTTTGATCAGATTTCTCTTCATTTCCCCAGTCAACCAGGCTTGACAATTTAGAATAATTACTGGCTATTCTTGATGCTCCAAAAATTCCAAAAATAAGTCAACATATCAAGTGTTTATTCAGTTCCAAATTATATGTTAAGCCTTTACATAGAATATTTTATATCCTTACAACAATTTTTTTAGTATGTGCTGTTATTACTCACATTTTATAATGGGGGAAACAGTCTTATTGAGATTGACTTACCCTTGTTTGTTCTAAGAATTAGAATGTAGAGGCAATTATAACCCCAAATTTCTTAAATATAATTTTTTTTTTTTTTAAAAGGGGTCTCACCATGTTGGTTAGGCTGGTCTTGAACTCCCGACCTCAGGTGCTCCACCCGCCTTGGCCTCCAAAGTGCTTGGATTACAGGCGTGAGCCATCACGCCTGGCCCAAATGTAAATTTAAATAAATTAATTTCATAATGTTTTAAGGATACAAAATATCTCTTTTCCACCAATTATTCTGAATTGGTTCTTATTTGTATTCATCTGCGTGGGCTGCTATACTGAAATACTGCAGGCTGGGTGGCTTAAACAACAGAAATTAATTTTTTCACTGGTCTGGCACGATTGGTTTCTAAGGAGGTCTCCCTTCCTGGTTTTTGGATGTCTGCCTTCTCACAAAGTCTTCGCATGGCCTTTCCTTGGTGCATATTGAGGGTGCCAGGGAGGAGATCCAGAGTTTCATTTTATAAAGACACAAATCCTATCAGGGCCCTATCCCTATGACCTCATTTGAACCTTAATTATTTACATAGCGGTCTTATCTCCAAATACAGCCACACTGAGGGTTAGGGCTTCAGCATATGAATTTTGGGAAGAAACATTCAGTCCATAACACTGATTTAATTAGACCACTTTAAGGAATCTTCTTTGGAAACACTGTTGTGACTTTAAACAGTTTTCATATAAACTTAAGATTTGTTGTATAAAGCTAAGTTTTATAAGAAAAGAGGCCTCATATATCCTAGTGACTATTTTATTCCTAGAGCCTAGTAAGTACAAGGCTTGACACATTTTAAGGGTTCAGTAAACATTCACTGAATGAATAAATGAATAAATCAGTGAATGAGAGCTCTCTTCCAGGCCTTAGTAAATGAGATTGTGCAGTCATAGAAAGAACTAATAATCCCAGAACTCTTTGCTGCAGATTTCTATTAAAGAGTGGGAAGAAAACAGAATGTATTAGTTTCCTAGGGCTTCTGTAACAAAGTACCACAAACTGGGTGGCCTAAAATGACAGAAATTCACTCTCCCAGAGTTCTGGAGACTGTTAAAAACACACACTTTGAATGAAAAGACTCCCCAAACAGGCTTTGTGTGAGCAACATAGCTGTTTATTCACCTGGGTGCAGGTGGGCTAAGGCCAAAAAGGGCGTCAGTGAAGGGCGCTGGGATAGGAGTTGGTTTTATAGGTTGGGGCAAATCTTTTGGGGAGGGGGCAGGGGTGTTATGGAGTAAGATCAGTTACAGTGGTGGGGGTAGGGGTAAGGAGTATGCATTACCATAAATTCAGTTACAATGGTGGGTGGGGTAAGACATAAGAGTAGTTGAGATGGCAGAGTGGAGTGAAGAGTATTCACATTTTAACAGTTAAGATGGCAGGGTGGAGGAGGGAAAGTTTATGTCTCAGGGAAGCTCAACTGGGCGATCAGGGATAATGGCGAAGGCAGGCGGAGGGGTTGGGGGTAATCAGCCGAGGCAGGCAGGGCTTTAGACTTTCTGGGTACGGGCTCGCACATGGAGGCCTGACCGAGACCAGCAGTTTGAAATTAAGGTGTAGGCAGGTTGGCTCTTTCTGGAGGCTCTGAGGAAAAATGTCTTCATTGCTTCTTTCCTAACTTTTGGTGACTCTTGAAATTCTTGGCATTCCTTGGCTCGTAGTAGATACATCACTGCAATTTCTGCTTCCATCTTTACGTCATCTTTTCTGCTGTATCTTCTCTTCTTCTTATAAGGACACTAATCATTGGCTTTAGTGTCTGTTCAAATCCAGTATGATCCCATTTGGATTCTTAAATAATTACATCTTCAGAGACCCTATTTAAAAACAAGGTCACATTCTAATGTTCTGAGTATGAATTTCTGGGGACGCTACTCAACGCACTTACAAGGAATCTGACAAAATGATGATTGCAGGCGGGTTTTCATTTTAAGTACAGAAACAAATTAATAACAACTTTTGCTCTTATTTATGTAAATTACCAAGGAAGCAATTACTGAAATATATACCTTATGTTATTCAACAATTATCATTGATGCCCTTCCATGAGGGATGAGAGGAGAGCAAATATCTGGCTGGGTGTGATGACTCACACCTGTAATCCCAGCACTTTGGGAGGCTGGGGCAGGTGGATCATGAGGTCAGGAGTTCAAGACCAGAATGGCCAATATGGTGACACCCCATCTCTACTAAAAATACAAAAATTAGCCAGGTGTGGTGATGGGTACCTGTAGTCCCATCTACTTGGGTGGCTGAGGGAGAAGAATCGCTTGAGCCTGGGAGTCGAAGGTTACAGTGAGCTGAGACTACACCACTGCACTCCAGCCTGAGTGACAGGGTAAGATTCCGTCTCAAAAAAAAAAAAAAAATCCATCAAAAGATACAGCCTTCTGTGAATAGAAATGTATTCTGAATGGGGCCCAGATGTTGGATTTACAATGCAAAAACTTTAAGAAACTATTATAAATATGTTCAAAGAATTAAGGAAAATATAACAATAAAAAATTAAAATAGCAAATCTTAATAAGTAGAAATATTCAAAGTTGAAATTCTAGAGTTGAAAAGTAAACAATTGAAATGAAAATTTCACTAGATAAACTCAATAGCAGAATTGAGATAGTGAGAGAATAAGTAAGCTTAAAGAGTTATCAGTAGAAAGTCTCTCATCAAAAGAGCAGAGGTAAAAAGGATCAAAGAAAAATGAACAGAGCATAAGAGACTTGCAAAGCAATGACAAGGATTCCAACAAATATTAATGGGAGTCCCATAAGAAGAGAAAGAAAATGGATGAAAAAAATATTTGAAGAAATAATGGTTGAAAACTTTTCAAATTTGATTTAAAAACCACAAAGTGGCCAGGTGTGATAGCTCATGCTTGTAAGTGCAACACTTTGGGAGGCTGAGGTGGGCAGATTGTTTGAGACCAGGAGTTCAAGACCAGCCTGGGCAACATAGGGATAACCTGTCTCTACAAAAAAATAAAAAAACAGCTAGGAATGGTGGCATGCACCTGTAGTTCCAGCTGCTCCGGTGGCTGACGTGGGAGGATCACCAAAGCCAAGGAAGTCGAGGCGACAGTGAGGTGGATTATGCCACTAAACTCCAGCCTGGGCAACAGAGTGAGACCGTGTCTCTCTCTCTCTCTCTCTCTCTCTCACACACACACACACACACACACACACACACAACAAAAAACACAAAGCAAAATCAAAACAATCACACTAAAGTACAATTCACAGATCCAAGAACCTCAACAAACCCCTGGTAGGATAGACATAAAGAGAATACACCTGGACACATCGTAACCAAACTGCTAAAAGACAAAAACAAAGAGAAAATTCTGAAGGCTATAAAATAAACATGATTCATTACGTATGAAAGAAATGATAGTACAATTATGGCTGAGGTATCTTCAGAAGCAAAAGAGGGTAGTGGAATAACATATTTAACATGCTGAAAGAAAAAAGAAAATAAGTCAACCATGAATTTTATATTGAGTAAAGCTAAGCTTTCAATAATGAAGGTAAAATAAAGATACATGCAGATAAACAAAAAATGAGAGAATTTGCTGCTAGGAGAACTGTCTTCCAAGAAATATTAAATAAATGACACTGGACAATAACTTGGATATGAAAGGAGGAAAGAACAATGTGGGAAATGGCAAATTTGTGACTAATGAGGACTAAACTTGATTTTTTAATCTTGTTTAAATTCCTATCCAAAGGTTCTGAGGGGTCATTCCCTACAAATCATAAATTCTCATTAGATGGGTTTTATTTAGAGGCCGAGTGTGGTGGCTCATGCCTGTAATCCAAGCATTTTGGAGGCCAAGGCAGGCGGATCATCTGAGGTCAAGAGTTTGAGACCAGCCTGGCCAACATGGTGAAATCCTGCCTTTAAAAAAAAAAAAAAAAAAAAAAAATGGGTTTTTTTTAACCGTATACATCGTGACTTTTTTTCCAACGAAATCCTTGCATAACATTATGAGACAAGGAAGAAAATAAAAATATTTTACCCCAGAACATGGTTCTTTGCCATATCTTGAAATGGCCCTGCATCTGTAAACAATCTCTACTAACATAGCTAGATGTTTTCCTTCCAGGCCCTCCCAATCCTAAAGAGATTAACTAAAAGTCCAGCACCTTTTTAAATATCTGAATAGGAAACATTTGTAATCTATTGTCTCTAAGGCCAGCCAATATAAGACTTCAAAAGAACCTTAGCCTCAACAATCTTTTATCTTAACCTGAACATTTCCTTTCTATGATCCCAGGTGTTTAGATAAACTCAACCAATTGTCAACCAGAAAATGCTTAACTTTACCTATGGCCTGGAAGTCCCCACTTTGAGTTGTCCCACCTTTCTGGACCAAACCAATGTATTTCTTAAATGTTTTTGATTGATGTCTCATGCCTTTCTAAAATGTATAAAAACAAGCTGCGCCCCAACCACCTTGGGCACATGCTTTCTTTAAAGCAAGTTTTTGAGATTTGGTGTGTGCCTGAGGGCTGTGTCATGGGCCATGGTCACTCATATTTGGCTTAGAATAAACCTCTTCAAATATTGCAGAGAGTTCAAATCTTTTTGTCAACACTAAATAAAGATATAATTTTTCTCTTTTCTTAATTTCTCTAAATGATCAGATTGTTTAAACCAATAAATGTATCACTGTAGGCCGGATGTGGTGGCTCATGCCTGTAATCCCAGCACTTTGGGAGGCCGAGGTGGGCAGATCATGAGTTCAAGACCAGTCTGGCCAGCATGGTGAAACCCCGTTTCTACTGGAAAAACACACACACACACACACACACACACACACACACACACACACACACACACAATTGCCTGTAATCCTAGCTATTCAGGAGGCTGAAGCGGAGGTTGCAGTAAGCCGAGATCGCACCACTTCACTCTAGCCTGGTCGACAGACTGAGACTGTCTCAAAAAAAAAGTATCACTGTTATTATTTGGTTTATAATATATATAAGCACCATATACATATGACAATATTAGCATAAAAGGAGAAGGAAATGGAGACCTACTGGTGAAATGTAGCTATATTTGAATAGAATTAAGTCAACATTAACCTGAAGAGGACTGTGATGGCTTAAGGATGCCTGCAAACACACATGCACACACTAAATCTCAAAAACTTGCTTTAAAAAAGTAACACAGGAATTGAAATGGTAAGCGGGAGGTGGAGGCTGCAGTGAGCTGAGATTGCACCACTGCACTCCAGCATGGGCCACAGAGCAAGACTCTGTCTCAAATAAATAAATAAATAAATAAATAAATAAGGAAGACTTTAATAAGCGAAAAATATAAATTAAGCTTTCACCTTAAGAAACCACAAAAAGAAGAGCCAAAGTAGAATGAACAACTAAAGACCACAGCAGAAATCAATAAAAAGAAAACAGCAAAACAATAGAGAAAAGTAGTGAAACTTATAGTTGATTCCTTGAAAAGATCTATGAAATTGATAACATTTTAGACAAATAACCAAGAAATAAAGAGAAAAGACAGAAATTACCAAAATTGGGAATAAAAGAGGAAGCATTCTGAGCCCTAGAGAAAGCAAAAGGCTTATAAATGAATATTTTCAACAACCTTATGCCAACAATTTGTCAACTTAGATGAAATGGGCAAATTTATAAACAGAAATGATCAAAGTAGACTCAAAATGAAATTATAGGGCCGGGCGCGGTGGCTCAAGCCTGTAATCCCAGAACTTTGGGAGGCCGAGGCGGGTGGATCACGAGGTCAAGAGATCGAGACCATCCTGGTCAACATGGTGAAACCCCGTCTCTAC